>NC_143025.1:93070000-93135000 GCF_057628025.1 Oncorhynchus mykiss
TCCTTCCTTCCTTCTCTCCCTCCCTCTCCTTCTCTCTCTATCCCTCCTTCCTTCCTTCCTTCCCTCTCTCCATCCCTGCCTCACTCCCCCTCCTGCTCTCTCTCCCTCTCTCCCTCCCTTTCTCTCGCTCTCTCCCTCCGTCCTTTCCTCTCTCTCTCTCCCTCCCTTCCTCTCTCCTTCCTTCCTTCCCTTCCTCCTTTCTTATGTTTCTCCTCACCTCTCCTCCGTTAATGTAGTCCAGCACAAAGTAGAGCTTATCAGCGGTCTGGAAGGAGTAGTGTAGTCCCACTAGGAAGGGGTGTTTAATGTTCTTCAACAGGACGTTCCTTTCTGACATGATGTGCTTTTCCTGGAGGGTCAACAAAGGGTAACGGTTAGAGGTCATGGAGGTTGGCCGCGTGGTGTCTGTGCAACTTGTACCTCTTTCTTCTTCAGGATGGCCTTCTTCTGCAGCACCTTAACAGCGTAGAACTGGTCGTCTGATCGGTGCCTGGCTAGGAGGACCTTCCCGAAGCTGCCCTTCCCTATCACCTTCAGGAAGTGGAAGTCACTGGGCTTGGCTGTGGGGTTGGAGGACGGGCCCAGGTTCATCTGCTGGGAGGGACTGGGCTGTAGATGAGAGGAAGAGGTAAGAGCTATGATATAAACATACTTTAACCTCATTTTAACCAAATTGGAAAATTAAATATCTGTTCGCACCCCAGCCAAAAGTAGCAGTGAATCTACACACAATACCCCATATAATGACATCACAATACCCCATATAATGACATCACAATACCCCATATAATGACATCACAATACCCCATATAATGACATCACAATACCCCATATAATGACATCACAATACCCCATATAATGACATCACAATACCCTATATAATGACATCACAATACCCCATATAATGACATCACAATACCCCATATAATGACATCACAATACCCCATATAATGACATCACAATACCCCATATAATGACATCACAATACCCCATATAATGACATCACAATACCCTATATAATGACATCACAATACCCCATATAATGACAAAAACAGGTTTTCATTTATAAATAATAATAACATTTAAAAAAATGACATATCACATTTACATAAATATTCAGAAATTTGACTTAGTACTTTGTTGAAGCACCTTTGGCAGCGATTACAGCCTCGAGTCTTCTTGGGTATGACGCTACAAGCTTGGCACACCTGTATTTGGGGAGTTTCTATCCCCAAACCTCGGTGATTCGATCTTGCAACCTTTTGGTTACTAGTCCAACACACTAACCACTAGGCTACCTGCTGGTTACTAGTCCCAACACACTAACCACTAGGCTACCTGCTGGTTACTAGTCCAACACACTAACCACTAGGCTACCTGCTGGTTACTAGTCAAACACACTAACCACTAGGCTACCTGCTGGTTACTAGTCCAACACACTAACCACTAGGCTACCTGCTGGTTACTAGTCCAACACACTAACCACTAGGCTACCTGCTGGTTACTAGTCCAACACACTAACCACTAGGCTACCTGCTGGTTACTAGTCCAACACACTAACCACTAGGCTACCTGCTGGTTACTAGTCCAACACACTAACCACTAGGCTACCTGCTGGTTACTAGTCCAACACACTAACCACTAGGCTACCTGCTGGTTACTAGTCCAACACACTAACCACTAGGCTACCTGCTGGTTACTAGTCCAACACACTAACCACTAGGCTACCTGCTGGTTACTAGTCCAACACACTAACCACTAGGCTACCTGCTGGTTACTAGTCCAACACACTAACCACTAGGCTACCTGCTGGTTACTAGTCCAACACACTAACCACTAGTCTACCTGCTGGTTACTAGTCCAACACACTAACCACTAGGCTACCTGCTGGTTACTAGTCCAACACACTAACCACTAGGCTACCTGCTGGTTACTAGTCCAACACACTAACCACTAGGCTACCTGCTGGTTACTAGTCCAACACACTAACCACTAGTCTACCTGCTGGTTATTCGTGCAACACACTAACCACTAGGCTACCTGCTGGTTACTAGTCCAACACACTAACCACTAGGCTACCTGCTGGTTACTAGTCCAACACACTAACCACTAGGCTACCTGCTGGTTACTAGTCCAACACACTAACCACTAGGCTACCTGCTGGTTACTAGTCCAACACACTAACCACTAGGCTACCTGCTGGTTACTAGTCCAACACACTAACCATTAAGCTACCTGCTGGTTACTAGTCCAACACACTAACCACTAGGCTACCTGCTGGTTACTAGTCCAACACACTAACCACTAGGCTACCTGCTGGTTACTAGTCCAACACACTAACCACTAGGCTACCTGCTGGTTACTAGTCCAACACACTAACCACTAGGCTACCTGCTGGTTACTAGTCCAACACACTAACCACTAGGCTACCTGCTGGTTACTAGTCCAACACACTAACCACTAGGCTACCTGCTGGTTACTAGTCCAACACACTAACCACTAGGCTACCTGCTGGTTACTAGTCCAACACACTAACCACTAGGCTACCTGCTGGTTACTAGTCCAACACACTAACCACTAGGCTACCTGCTGGTTACTAGTCCAACACACTAACCACTAGGCTACCTGCTGGTTACTAGTCCAACACACTAACCACTAGGCTACCTGCTGGTTACTAGTCCAACACACTAACCACTAGGCTACCTGCTGGTTACTAGTCCAACACACTAACCATTAAGCTACCTGTAAATACTTAGGAACACATTTCCCAAATTAAAATCACTCTCCTGCTGTTTTTACCGATTTCAATGTCCAACAAATAAAATAGTTTTTTATTTTTGTTTTATTGTTGTGTATAATAACGTTTAAAGTGCTAATGAATCAAAAGGTCAACCAAAAGGGGTGTTTATATTAAATTATAACATGAACATATTGGTGGGGAAACTCAACATAGAAAGGCTGACATGCATCAAAACCACCACACACACACACGTTATAACATTCAGTTACGATCAGTGTATTTCCCATAGTCAAACTCTGCACTACTGTACTACTACAATATATTCTGTACTACTATACTACTACAATATATTCTACACTACTGTACTACTACAATATATTCTGTACTACTATACTACTACAATATATTCTACACTACTGTACTACTACAATATATTCTACACTACTATACTACTACAATATATTCTACACTACTGTACTACTACAATATATTCTGTACTACTATACTACTACAATATATTCTACACTACTGTACTACTACAATATATTCTACACTACTATACTACTACAATATATTCTACACTACTATACTACTACAATATATTCTGCATGGGTCTACTACTATACTACTACAGTATATTCTGCACTACTATACTACTACAATATATTCTACACTACTGTACTACTACAATATATTCTACACTACTATACTACTACAATATATTCTACACTACTATACTACTACAATATATTCTACACTACTATACTACTACAATATATTCTACACTATTATACTACTACAATATATTCTGCATGGGTCTACTACTATACTACTACAGTATATTCTGCATGGGTCTACTACTGTACTACTACAATATATTCTACACTACTATACTACTACAATATATTCTACACTACTACAATATATTCTGCACTACTACAATATATTCTGTACTACTATACTACTACAATATATTCTACACTACTATACTACTACAATATATTCTGTACTACTGTACTACTACAATATATTCTGCACTATTATACTACTACAATATATTCTGCATGGGTCTACTACTATACTACTACAATATATTCTGTACTACTATACTACTACAATATAGCTGCATTCTTAGAGTATTGGGACGCAGCCAAAACACCGTTCTGAGAGAGTCTGTCTGTTACCATGACGCTCCGGTTATGAATAAGGCAACGAGAAGACATAGTTACAGTTTCAAGGGTATTACAGTCTGATATCAAACATTTACATTGTAAAGTCACCTCAAATCAGACGTTAGCCACTGCTTAGATTACCACAGCACCCAAGAGGACAGAAGTAACCTGGCTCTCAGTGGGTTGACTTAGTTTACCACAGCACCCAAGGGGACAGAAGTAACCTGGCTCTCAGTGGGTTGACTTAGTTTACCACAACACCCAAGGGGACAGAAGTAACCTGGCTCTCAGTGGGTTGACTTAGTTTACCACAGCACCCAAGAGGACAGAAGTAACCTGGCTCTCAGTGGGTTGACTTAGTTTACCACAGCACCCAAGGGGACAGAAGTAACCTGGCTCTCAGTGGGTTGACTTAGTTTACCACAGCACCCAAGAGGACAGAAGTAACCTGGCTCTCAGTGGGTTGACTTAGTTTACCACAGCACCCAAGAGGACAGAAGTAACCTGGCTCTCAGTGGGTTGACTTAGTTTACCACAGCACCCAAGGGGACAGAAGTAACCTGGCTCTCAGTGGGTTGACTTAGTTTACCACAACACCCAAGGGGACAGAAGTAACCTGGCTCTCAGTGGGTTGACTTAGTTTACCACAGCACCCAAGAGGACAGAAGTAACCTGGCTCTCAGTGGGTTGACTTAGTTTACCACAGCACCCAAGGGGACAGAAGTAACCTGGCTCTCAGTGGGTTGACTTAGTTTACCACAGCACCCAAGGGGACAGAAGTAACCTGGCTCTCAGTGGGTTGACTTAGTTTACACTGTTTGCTAACTGATATAATACACTAATGTGAATGAATCAATGACAAAATTACATGAAAAACACCGCCATCTGCTGGACGCATCGCCACTGCTTATATTTGTCCCCTTTCACAGCACGTACAAGTGGTTAACCTGTATGTGTGGAAGATAAAAAACATTTTGCATATCCCAACTCCCCTTGAGACGCCCTTTGAGAGTGGGGTCACGGCCAGGGGGCAGCCATTATTGGCGGTGACCCAGGAGCAATTAGGGCTAAGTGCCTTGCTCAAGAGTACATCGGCAGATGATTCACATTGTTGACTCTGGGATTTGAACTAACATCCTTTAGGTTACTGGCTCAATGCTACATGTAGTTGAATGTGTTTATTGCATTTTTATGTGCATTATGGGGCTATACAGGGCTCACCTGGAAAAGAAACCTCTCAGCATTGACTCCCTGTCTAAATAAAGACACCTTGGTCTCAGCATTGACTCCCTGTCTAAATAAACAGACTGGACTCAGCATTGACTCCCTGTCTAAATAAACATACTGGTCTCAGCATTGACTCCCTGTCTAAATAAAGACACCTTGGTCTCAGCATTGACTCCCTGTCTAAATAAACAGACTGGACTCAGCATTGACTCCCTGTCTAAATAAACATATTGGTCTCAGCATTGACTCCCTGTCTAAATAAACATGCTGGACTCTGCATTGACTCTCTGTCTGAATAAAGACACCTTGGTCTCAGCATTGACTCTCTGTCTAAATAAACATACTGGTCTCAGCATTGACTCCCCGTCTAAATAAAGACACCTTGGTCTCAGCATTGACTCCCCGTCTAAATAAAGACACCTTGGTCTCAGCATTGACTCCCTGTCTAAATAAAGACACCTTGGTCTCAGCATTGACTCCCTGTCTAAATAAACATACTGGTTTCAGCATTGACTCCCTGTCTAAATAAAGACACCTTGGTCTCAGCATTGACTCTCTGTCTAAATAAAGACACCTTGGTCTCAGCATTGACTCCCTGTCTGAATAAAGACGCCTTGGTCTCAGCATTGACTCCCTGTCTAAATAAAGACACCTTGGTCTCAGCATGGACTCCCTGTCTAAATAAAGACACCTTGGTCTCAGCATTGACTCCCTGTCTAAATAAAGACACTGTGGTCTCAGCATTGACTCCCTGTCTAAATAAACATACTGGTTTCAGCATTGACTCCCTGTCTAAATAAAGACACCCTGGTCTCAGCATTGACTCCCTGTCTAAATAAAGACACCTTGGTCTCAGCATTGACTCCCTGTCTAAAAAAAGACACCTTGGTCTCAGCATTGACTCCCTGTCTAAATAAAGACACCTTGGTCTCAGCATTGACTCCCTGTCTAAATAAAGACACCTTGGTCTCAGCATTGACTCCCTGTCTAAATAAAGACACCTCGGTCTCAGCATTGACTCCCTGTCTAAATAAAGACACCTTGGTCTCAGCATTGACTCCCTGTCTAAATAAACATATTGGTCTCAGCATTGACTCCCTGTCTAAATAAACATACTGGACTCAGCATTGACTCTCTGTCTGAATAAAGGCACCTTGGTCTCAGCATTGACTCTCTGTCTAAATAAACATACTGGTCTCAGCATTGACTCCCCGTCTAAATAAAGACACCTTGGTCTCAGCATTGACTCCCTGTCTAAATAAAGACACCTTGGTCTCAGCATTGACTCCCTGTCTAAATAAAGACACCTTGGTCTCAGCATTGACTCCCTGTCTGAATAAAGACACCTCAGTCTCAGCATTGACTCCCTGTCTAAATAAAGACACCTTGGTCTCAGCATTGACTCTCTGTCTAAATAAAGAAACCTTGGTCTCAGCATGGACTCCCTGTCTAAATAAAGACACCTTGGTCTCAGCATTGACTCCCTGTCTGAATAAAGACACCCTGGTCTCAGCATTGACTCCCTGTCTAAATAAACATACTGGTCTCAGCATTGACTCCCTGTCTAAATAAACATACTGGTCTCAGCATTGGCTCCCTGTCTAAATAAAGACCCCTTGGTCTCAGCATTGACTCCCTGTCTAAATAAAGATCCCTTGGTCTCAGCATTGACTCCCTGTCTAAATAAAGACACCTTGGTCTCAGCATTGACTCCCAGTCTAAATAAAGACACCTTGGTCTCAGCATTGACTCTCTGTCTAAATAAACATACTGGACTCAGCATTGACTCTCTGTCTAAATAAAGACACCTTGGTCTCAGCATTGACTCTCTGTCTAAATAAACATACTGGTCTCAGCATTGACTCCCTGTCTAAATAAACATACTGGTCTCAGCATTGACTCCCTGTCTAAATAAAGACACCCTGGTCTCAGCATTGACTCCCTGTCTAAAAAAAGACACCCTGGTCTTTATGGGGGAGAGGGGACATTTCTACTTACAGGAGGAGAGGGGACACAGGAGGAGAGGGGACATTTCTACTTACAGGAGGAAAGGGGGCATTTCTACTTACAGGAGGAGAGGAGACATTTCTACTTACAGGAGGATAGGGGACATTCTACTTACAGGGGGAGAGGGGACATTTCTACTTACAAGAGGAGAGGGGACATTTCTACTTACAGGGGGAGAGGGGACATTTCTACTTACAGGAGGAGAGGGGACATTTCTACTTATAGGGGGAGAGGGGACATTTCTACTTATAGGGGGAGAGGGGACATTTCTACTTACAGGAGGAGAGGGGATATTTCTACTTACAGGAGGAGAGGGGACATTTCTACTTACAGGAGGAGAGGAGACATTTCTACTTACAGGAGGAGAGGGGACATTTCTACTTACAGGAGGAGAGGGGACATTTCTACTTACAAGAGGAGAGGGGACATTTCTACTTACAGGGGGAGAGGGGACATTTCTACTTACATGAGGTGAGGGGACACAGGAGGAGGGGACATTTCTACTTACAGGAGGAGTGAGGACACAGGAGGAGAGGGGACATTTCTACTTACAGGAGGAGAGGGGACATTTCTACTTACAGGTGGAGAGGGGACATTTCTACTTACAGGTGGAGAGGGGACATTTCTACTTACAGGAGGAGAGGGGACATTTCTACTTACAGGAGGAGAGGGGACATTTCTACTTACAGGAGGAGAGGGGACATTTCTACTTACAGGAGGAGAGGGGACATTTCTACTTACATGAGGTGAGGGGACATTTCTACTTACAGGAGGAGAGGGGACATTTCTACTTACAGGAGGAGAGGGGACATTTCTACTTACAGGAGGAGAGGGGATATTTCTACTTACAGGGGGAGAGGGATTCGAGTTCATGAGTTCAGCCTCCTGTTGTTGGGGAGCCAAGTTGACAATGGACTGAACCTCAGGACTGGAGAGAGAGAGATACAGAGACAGAGAGAGAGAGACAGAGACAGAGATAGAAAGACAGAGACAGAGAGGGAGAGAGACAGTTGAGATAGAGCCTTGTCCAATATATCAACCATAATCCACCTTTGGGTACAATAAGTGTATGCTTTATAAGCAATATCAATATGGTTAGTCAGAACACATAGTTGTTGTTCAGTCTTTAACATGCAGTAATGACACACTGACAAACAGCCCACCATAAAGGGGTAGGCCTAGTGACGTAAAACCTAATAAAAACATTAAAAAGAACTAACAAAAGTACAAAAAGAAACTAAACGTTATGAATCAAGGGCCTCACTGTTTGCAGGTGTCGGAGTTACTAGTGGCCAGCCTCTGAATGGAGTCATTCAGCCCCAATCTTCTCTGTTTCATAAACGCTGTGAGAGAAAGAACACAAGGTAGAAGGGGGAAAAACATGAAAAAGATGGAAAACCCACAGTGAAATATATTCCTTCTCTCTCTCTTTCACTCTCTCTCTCTCTCTCTCTCCCTCTCTCTCTGTCTCTCTCCCTCTCTCTCTCTCTCTCTCTCTCTCTCTTCCTCTCTCTCTCTCTCTCTCTCTCTCTCTCCCTCTCTCTCTTCCTCTGTCTCTCTCTCTCTCTTCCTCTGTCTCTCTCTTTCTCCCTCTCTCTCTCTTCCTCTGTCTCCCTCTCTCTCTCTCTTCCTCTGTCTCCCTCTCTCTCTTTCACTCTCTCTCTCTCTCTCTCTCCCTCTCTCTCTCTCTCTTCCTCTGTCTCCCTCTCTCTTTCTCTCTTCCTCTGTCTCTCTCTCTCTCTTCCTGTCTCCCTCTCTCTCTCTTCCTCTGTCTCCCTCTCTCTTCCTCTGTCTCTGTCTCCCTCTCTCTCTCTCTTCCTCTGTCTCTCTCCGTCTCTCTCTCCCTCTCTCTCTCTTTCACTCTCTCTCTCTGTCTCCCTCTCTCTCTCTCCCTCTGTCTCTCTCTCACTCCATCTCTCTCTGTCTCTTTCTTTCTCTCTCTCTCTCTCTGAGTAAAAGTTATTGTAAAAGTCTCTCTCTCTGAGAGGGTTGAATGAATACGGTATCTTGTTCAAGCGTAGATAGAATCCTACCAGTGAGTAAAGCTCCTTAGTCCTCATGTCCAAAGGTCATCAACAGAGCTGTGTGTCTGTGTTCCTTATTATTTATCATGGCTACAGGCTATAATCTGCACGGCCTGGTTCAGAGCTGTACTGTAGAGCTCTGTGTTGGACTTCTTCTATAGGAGAGCGGGAAAGGGAGGAGGGCGCGAGGGAAGAAGGCTGACTGCAGTCTCTCTATTCCGGAGTGTGTCATGGTATTCGACCCCAGACCGCATGGGCGTGTTTCAGCGTCAACGCGCATTCTGAGCGGCAGACCGTGACGTTTATTTGACAAGCCTGCGGTTTCAGACAATCCGGACGTGTTTGCGCTCAGAATGCGTGGTGGATATCTACAGTAGCCTTCCCCGCGAAAGCGCTGCGTAAAAAGAAGGGTGAAAACTCCCACGGTCCCGTCTTCGCCAGCTGAAAGAACTGTATGTACCATTACGAGCTTTTCCAGTGCTCCGAAATCAGCTGTGCAACAGATCAGAAATGTCAACGGCCATTGTAGACAGAGAACAAACAATGTGGGTTATCGCCAAAGTGTATTTAGTGTTAAGATAAAAATGTAAAAAACCCAGATAGATCTTCTCTAAAACCGACCAGACGTGATGCCAACAAACAAATTTGTTCTTTCTGGAAATGGAAAACCACATCTAAATAACATACCCTACAGTAGCCTCACCTGGTATATATTTATACAGTGGGGCAAAAAAGTATTTAGTCAGCCACCAATCGTGCAAGTTCTCCCCCTTAAAAAGATGAGAGAGGCCTGTAATTTTCATCATAGGTACACTTCAACTATGACCGACAAAATGAGGGAAAAAAATCCAGAAAATCACATTGTAGGGTTTTTAATAAATGTATTTGCAAATGATGGTGGAAATTAATAATAATATATACATATAGTAAACAATGAATTAAAGTCAATAGCCTACAGTAGCCTCACCTGGGATATATATATATATATATATATAATATAAAAAGTAATAATTCAACTCTGATCTCCACACAGACAGACAGGGGTCCAACACAGACAGACAGGGGTACAACACAGACAGACAGGGGTCCTACACAAGCAGGGGTCCAACACAGACAGGGGTCCAACACAGACAGACAGGGGCAACACACAGACAGGGGTCCAACACACAGACAGACAGGGGTCCAACACAGACAGGGGTCCAACACAGACAGGGATCCAACACAGACAGGGGTCCAACACACAGACAGACAGGGGTCCCACACAGACAGACAGGGGTCCAACACAGACAGGGGTCCAGCACAGACAGGGGCAACACACAGACAGACAGGGTCCAACACAGACAGGGGCAACACACAGACAGGGGTTCAACACACAGACAGGGGTCCAACACACAGACAGGGGTCCAACACAGACAGGGGCAACACAGAGACAGGGGTCCAACACAGACAGACAGGGGTCCAACACAGACAGACAGGGGTCAACACACAGACAGGGGTCCAACACAGACAGGGGTCCAACATCCAGACAGGGGCAACACACAGACAGGGGTCTGTAGGGGGGGGGGGGGGTGAGAGGCCAGACGCCAAGAAAGCCCTCTGGAAATGCAAAAGTACAAACTGGAGGGTAGTAGCTGTCCCAGTCTTCTCCTACATTCAGCTCCCGAAACCAGTGGGAAAGGGCAAAGATGGGGGGGGGGGGGGGGGGGGCGTCAAAGAAATAGGGCATTGATTGTTATATATTTTCCGCACAACGAACGGAACACCACCCCCCCCCCCCCCCTCAAAAACTCCAGTCAAGTCTCCAAACACACTGCTATTGATGATTTAATTAAGGTACTATGATAAGTTATCTATTTTGATCAGAGAGAGTGTGCTCTGCAGATTCAGAATGTCTCAACACTGTTAAACATAATTAATATTTGGAACACGGGGAAGTCTGTGTCGGTTTCGGGCTGGTTAAACCCTCACCTGGCTCTCGGTTTATTCTAGAGAAATAATTTACTTTCGCGGTCATTCATTAAATCTTAGTCCAGGACAGATAGACAAAGTTTATACATCAGAATAAAGATACTGGTTCAGTAATTTTGAGTGAAAAAAACAACAACAAAACTAGAAATAAATAAATATAAATAAAACAGTAAAAATACTAAATTGCTCAGCTGCAGTAAAAGTCCTGTTACACCAGCCTAACAGCTGTTCACGCGCAACAAGCACAATTCTCCAAATCGATTATCTGTCAAGTGTTCGAATCATTCCCCGATCAATACATTTTCACGTTTAATAAAATGTCAATAAAACAACACAGAATCCAGACAATTTCCGAAGTCAATTCCGGAGATGTAGCCTCGCATTGTTGTTAAACCTAGACTTTATCAGAAAACGGTCCATATACAAAGTTAATAAGCCTATAAGGATCCATCGATATTCATTATCAATAGCTTAAAACAATCAATCAAATCCGTTTTCCTTTTCGACACCAACCTTTTAGTTGAGTAGCGGTCCTGTTATTAACGTGTTGCTTGTGGCATTTTTCCCCACGAGCAGAGCTGAGCGACTTGACTGATTCACGTTGAGGTGAGAAAAGAAGGAACCTCTGCAGAGCGCGGAGAGAACATAATACTTCTTATCAGTCCAACGTTATTTTAACATACCAGTAGATGACAAATGATGTTATAACCGGGTCCCGGGAGCTTGTGGGGTGAACCGGGGGCCTTCTTCATCCTAATGTTTTATCTTCTTAAAGTATGAGATGCCCACGAGCAAGCAGGCTAATAAAGAATTAGCCATAATGAAATACATCCCTGTGTATTCGCATAGCAGTGTCTTAATTAATGCCTAGGATACTTACATGTCAGGGCAGTCGTTTTGTCTTTCATAAAGACAGATTAGATGGCAAAAATAACGTCCACAAAATGTTTTTAAAAAACAAGACTATTCGTGGTTATGAGCTCCGTGTGTCTCGTCGTCGCTGAGTGCATTCCAAGATCTTACAAGGAAAGATAAGTTCAAACACCGAATATCTACACTACGGTCCCGCCCCTTCACTGACTTTTATCTGATGTCGGTCCTAAATGGCATCCTGTTTATTCCCTATGCAGTGACAGAAGTAGTGCACTAGTGAATATGGTGCCATTTGGGACATAATCGAGGAGAGAGTGGTGTGCCAGACCCGCCATCCAAATAGTCGTCCCAAAATGCCACCCTATTGCCTATATAGTGCACTACTTTTGACCAGAGTCCTATGGCACCCTATTCCCTATATAGTGCACTACTATAGACCAGACCTCTATAGAACCCTATTCCCTATATAGTGCACTACTATAGACCAGAGCCCTATGGCACCCTATTCCCTATATAGTGCACTACTATAGACCAGACCTCTATAGAACCCTATTCCCTATATAGTGCACTACTATAGACCAGACCTCTATAGAGCCCTATTCCCTATATAGTGCACTACTATAGACCAGACCTCTATAGAACCCTATTCCCTATATAGTGCACTACTATAGACCAGAGTCCTATGGCACCCTATTCCCTATATAGTGCACTACTATAGACAAGACCTCTATAGAACCCTATTCCCTATATAGTGCACTACTATAGACCAGAGCCCTATGGCACCCTATTCCCTATATAGTGCACTACTATAGACCAGACCTCTATAGAACCCTATTCCCTATATAGTGCACTACTATAGACCAGAGCCCTATGGCACCCTATTCCCTATATAGTGCACTACTATAGACCAGACCTCTATAGAACCCTATTCCCTATATAGTGCACTACTATAGACCAGAGCCCTATAGAACCCTATTCCCTATATAGTGCACTACTATAGACCAGAGCCCTATAGAACCCTATTCCCTATATAGTGCACTACTATAGACAAGACCTCTATAGAACCCTATTCCCTATATAGTGCACTACTATAGACCAGAGCCCTATGGCACCCTATTCCCTATATAGTGCACTACTATAGACCAGACCTCTATAGAACCCTATTCCCTATATAGTGCACTACTATAGACCAGACCTCTATAGAACCCTATTCCCTATATAGTGCACTACTATAGACCAGACCTCTATAGAACCCTATTCCCTATATAGTGCACTACTATAGACCAGAGCCCAATGGCACCAAATTCTCTTATTTATGAATAAGGTACCATTTGAGATGAAGTCAAACGTTCAATGAATTACCCTGCATGGTGGATTGAGGGTAATTCATACATCCCCCCCCCCCGTCTTCCTCTTCCTCCCTTCTTCCTCTTTCTCCCCCCATGCTTCAATTTTACATGTAAATCTTCTCTACTGGGTAGTGCCCACCTACAGGGCTATAATGACCATTCATGAAAAACAGTCTAAAATTAGATCCCTATCAAGTTCATATTGAATTGAACTCAAAGACTCAAGGGCCAGAAACAACAACTAGCCTCACAGAGATAAACAGTCTGAGACAGATAGATTGAGAGAGACATAATATGATATTTGATGATATTCTTTTCAAACTTATGAGTGTTTTTTTTTTAAATATATTTTTTTTACCTTTATTTGACTAGGCAAGTCAGTTAAGAACAAATTCTTATTTTCAATGACGGCCTAGGAACAGTGGGTTAACTGCCTGTTCAGGGGCAGAATGACACATTTGTACCTTGTCAGCTCGGGATTTGAGCTTACAACCTTCTGGTTACTAGTCCAACACTCTAACCACTAGGCTACCCTGCCGCCTCTACACTCTAACCACTAGGCTACCCTGCCGCCTCTACACTCTAACCACTAGGCTACCCTGCCGCCCCTCCACTCTAACCACTAGGCTACCCTGCCGCCCCTCCACTCTAACCACTAGGCTACCCTAACGCCCCTCCACTCTAACCACTAGGCTACCCTGCCGCCCCTCCACTCTAACCACTAGGCTACTCTGCCGCCCCTCCACTCTAACCACTAGGCTACCCTGCCGCCCCTCCACTCTAACAACTATGCTACCCTGCCGCCTCTACATTCTAACCACTAGGCTACCCTGCCACCCCTCCACTCTAACCACTAGGCTACCCTGCCGCCCCTCCACTCTAACCACTAGGCTACCCTGCCGCCTCTACAATCTAAGCACTAGGCTACCCTGCCGCCCCTCCACTCTAACCACTAGGCTACCCTGCCGCCCCTACACTCTAACCACTAGGCTACCCTGCCGCCCCTCCACTCTAACCACTAGGCTACCCTGCCGCCCCTCCACTCTAACCACTAGGCTACCCTGCCGCCTCTACACTCTAACCACTAGGCTACCCTGCCGCCTCTACACTCTAACCACTAGGCTACCCTGCCGCCCCTCCACTCTAACCACTAGGCTACCCTGCCGCCCCTCCACTCTAACCACTAGGCTACCCTAACGCCCCTCCACTCTAACCACTAGGCTACCCTGCCGCCCCTCCACTCTAACCACTAGGCTACTCTGCCGCCCCTCCACTCTAACCACTAGGCTACCCTGCCGCCCCTCCACTCTAACAACTATGCTACCCTGCCACCTCTACATTCTAACCACTAGGCTACCCTGCCACCTCTACACTCTAACCACTAGGCTACCCTGCCACCCCTCCACTCTAACCACTAGGCTACCCTGCCGCCCCTCCACTCTAACCACTAGGCTACCCTGCCGCCTCTACAATCTAAGCACTAGGCTACCCTGCCGCCCCTCCACTCTAACCACTAGGCTACCCTGCCGCCCCTACACTCTAACCACTAGGCTACCCTGCCGCCCCTCCACTCTAACCACTAGGCTACCCTGCCGCCCCTCCACTCTAACCACTAGGCTACCCTGCCACCCCTCTACTCTAACCACTAGGCTACCCTGCCGCCTCTACACTCTAACCACTAGGCTACCCTGCCACCTCTACACTCTAACCACTAGGCTACCCTGCCGCCCCTCCACTCTAACCACTAGGCTACCCTGCCGCCCCTACACTCTAACCACTAGGCTACCCTGCCGCCTCTACACTCTAACCACTAGGCTACCCTGCCACCCCTCCACTCTAACCACTAGGCTACCCTGCCGCCCCTACACTCTAACCACTAGGCTACCCTGCCGCCCCTACACTCTAACCACTAGGCTACCCTGCCGCCCCTCCACTCTAACCACTAGGCTACCCTGCCGCCTCTACACCCTACACTCTAACCACTAGGCTACCCTGCCGCCCCTCCACTCTAACCACTACGCTACCCTGCCGCCCCTACACTCTAACCACTAGACTACCCTGCCGCCCCTACACTCTAACCACTAGGCTACCATGCCGCCCCTCCACTCTAACCACTAGGCTACCCTGCCGCCCCTCCACTCTAACCACTAGGCTACCCTGCCGCCCCTACACCCTACACTCTAACCACTAGGCTACCCTGCCGCCCCTCCACTCTAACCACTAGGCTACCCTGTGTGTAATACAACAAGTGTAATATTTACTGTTCACTTAAATGTTTAAATGTTTATCCATTTCACCTGCTTCGGCAATGTAAACATGTTTCCCTTTTCTAATAACCAATTAGACTGGGTTCATGCAAGGGACTGATTGATGGTGCCTGGGAGGAATCCTCACTGTCAGTATATTGAACATTATTTAGACATCAGAAAGGGGTGTCTTCATTTCAAGGTCTCAGCTTGGAGAGAAGAAGCCTCGTGAGTTATTGGTCGGTCACATGTTGTTATTAAGAACCAAACCTTTAATGAGGAATGAATTATGAATAATGAATCATGTAAATCATGCAAATATAACTTGTCTGTGTAAGCAGTGAATCAGAGCACTAACGGGACTGCCCCGGCAGAGCTCCTGACAGACCTGTACTACTACGGTGCATTGAGTTGGTTGGAACCTTTCCCAGCTTGCGGATAATACAGAATGATTATTTTAAGATTGACTTCAGGTGTCCCTGGGGGCCATTTCCACGACATTACTAAGTAGTAATTTTTGGGATGGAAGAACACTTTCAATGTCAACTTAAACAACCAAAACCAGATAGAAAACATGCCAAAAATATATTGACGTAAGGAGTCACATCCCAGTAGAGGGCCTCCCTGGCTGGCCTGATGTAAAGGAGTCATATCCCAGTAGAGAGTCTCCCTGGCTGGCCTGATGTAAGGAGTCATATCCCAGTAGAGGGTTTCCTTGCCTGGTCTGATGTAAGGAGTCCTATCCCAGTAGAGGGTCTCCCTGGCTGGACTGATGTAAGGAGTCATATCCCAGTAGAGGGCCTCCCTGGCTGGCCTGATGTAAGGAGTCATATCCCAGTAGAGGGCCTCCCTGGCTGGCCTGATGTAAGGAGTCATATCCCAGTAGAGGGTCTCCCTGGCTGGCCTGATGTAAGGAGTCATATCCCACATCCCAGTAGATGGTCTCCCTGACTGGCCTGATGTAAGGAGTCATATTTCATATCCCAGTAGAGGGTCTCCCTGCCTGGCCTGATGTAAGGAGTCATATCCCATATCCCAGTAGAGGGTCTCCCTGGCTGGCCTGATGTAAGGAGTCGTATCCCATATCCCAGTAGAGGGCCTCCCTGGCTGGCCTGATGTAAGGAGTCATATCCCAGCAGAGGGTCTCCCTGGCTGGCCTGATGTAAGGAGTCATATCCCAGTAGAGGGTCTCCCTGGCTGGCCTGATGTAAGGAGTCATATCCCACATCCCAGTAGATGGTCTCCCTGACTGGCCTGATGTAAGGAGTCATATCCCATATCCCATAGAGGAGGGGAGAGGAGAGGGTGAGAGGAGAGGAGAGGGTGAGAGGAGGGGAGAGGAGAGGGTGAGAGGAGGGGAGAGGGTGAGAGGAGGGGAGAGGAGAGGGTGAGAGGAGGGGAGAGGAGAGGGTGAGAGGAGGGGAGAGCAGAGGGTGAGAGGAGAGGGTGAGAGGAGAGGAGGGGAGGAGGGGAGAGGAGAGGGTGAGAGGAGGGGAGAGGAGAGGAGAGGGTGAGAGGAGGGGAGAGGAGAGGGTGAGAGGAGAGGAGAAGGTGAGAGGAGGGGAGAGGAGAGGGTGTAAGTCAGACTTACTAGAGTCGTTGGGACAGCAGTAGTACTCTGGGTCTGGTTCACTATGGTAGTACAGATCCATCGCCTAGAAAACAAGAGAAGCGTTAAGTGTGTGTGTGTGTGTGTTTGTCTGTGTTTCTGTGTGTGTGTGTGAGTGAGTGAGTGAGTGAGTGAGTGAGTGAGTGAGTGAGTGAGTGAGTGAGTGAGTGAGCTTGTGTGTTCAACGGAATCTGAGCACTAAGATTTTTTTGTTATTGTTTTATAGGAGTTTTGAAATCCACTGACCTCATGCTGACTACCAGAACTGGGGGAATGCAAGATGGCGGCCAGTGCAGATGAGATTTTTGGTAGCTGAAGGAAATTTTAGATTTGCTCCAAAACATATATAAGCATTTGGAGAGTTCGAGGGCCTTAAAACGTGGTATGAACATGGTGGTTTGTTTACCAAAGTAATTGATTACTTGGCGCTCATTATTCACCTCTATAAACTGAAAAGTCAACTTGAGTTAGCAACAACATCAACTAGCCAAGCTTTAGCTAGCTAGCCAAGTTAATGTTGGCTAGCTAAAAGTTTAGCTAAGCTAGCTAGCGAAAGAGCTAGCTTGTCTACATGGAAACTCCCATGGCCGGATCAAAAATAAAATAAATTGAGAAATCATCAGCTGAGAGGGTATTTGGTGCTCCTCTTCAGAATATGAATATAATACTGCTGGTGGTGGACCGGACATTGCACAGATAATGCTGACAACCTGCGCCCATCCAATTCTCGGCTCATGCCGTTACCTCACGACCCCGACACTCCAGTCGAGTCCCACGAGAAAAGGACGAGAAGGCAAGAGGGTATGTCACTTCTTGAATGTGCAAAACAATGTTGTGATTCTTCTTTTGACTTTGAAAAAATAGATTAGAGGTCAGATGGCATGGAGGACATGGATAGGAAGAATAAGGTGAAAATTGAGCCCAATGAAGCAATCTGTTGACTTTGTCTCTGAAGAAGTAAAAAAACAAACATCAAAAGTGAAATGAAGAATGTAGAAGTTACCTGTGAGGAAAATGAAAGGGAAGTGGTTGAACTGGAGCAACATGATGAACGAGGCAGAGAAATACCAGCGCAGATGGAACCTGAGGCTTTATGGGATACCGGAGCAGGCGGGTGAGGACATCACACACAGAGTTGTTGACATCTGTGGAGCTGACATTCCAGAATTGTTGACATCTATGGAGCTGACATTCCAGAGTTGTTGACATCTATGGAGCTGTCATTCCAGAGTTGTTGTCATTCCAGAGTTGTTGACATCTGTGGAGCTGACATTCCAGAGTTGTTGACATCTGTGGAGCTGACATTCCAGAGTTGTTGACATCTATGGAGCTGACATTCCAGGGTTGTTGACATTCCAGAGTTGTTGACATTCCAGAGTTGTTGACATTCCAGAGTTGTTGACATCTGTGCAGCTGACATCCCAGAGTTGTTGACATTCCAGAGTTGTTGACATCTGTGGAGCTGTCATTCCAGAGTTGTTGACATTCCAGAGTTGTTGACATCTGTGGAGCTGACATCCCAGAGTTGTTGACATTCCAGAGTTGTTGTCATCTATGGAGCTGACATTCCAGAGTTGTTGACATCTGTGGAGCTGTCATTCCAGAGTTGTTGTCATCTATGGAGCTGACATTCCAGAGTTGTTGACATTCCAGAGTTGTTGACATCTGTGGAGCTGTCATTCCAGAGTTGTTGACATTCCAGAGTTGTTGACATCTGTGCAGCTGACATCCCAGAGTTGTTGACATTCCAGAGTTGTTGACATCTGTGGAGCTGTCATTCCAGAGTTGTTGACATTCCAGAGTTGTTGACATCTGTGGAGCTGACATCCCAGAGTTGTTGACATTCCAGAGTTGTTGTCATCTATGGAGCTGACATTCCAGAGTTGTTTACATCTGTATAGCTGTCATTCCAGAGTTGTTGTCATCTATGGAGCTGACATTCCAGAGTTGTTGACATTCCAGAGTTGTTGACATCTGTGGAGCTGACATTCCAGAGTTGTTGTCATCTATGGAGCTGACATTCCAGAGTTGTTGTCATCTGTGGAGCTGTCATTCCAGAGTTGTTGACATCTGTGGAGCTGTCATTCCAGAGTTGTTGACATTCCAGAGTTGTTGTCATCTGTGGAGCTGACATTCCAGAGTTGTTGTCATCTGTGGAGCTGACATTCCAGAGTTGTTGACATCTGTGGAGCTGACATTCCAGAGTTGTTGTCATCTGTGGAGCTGACATTCCAGAGTTGTTGTCATCTGTGGAGCTGACATTCCAGAGTTGTTGACATCTGTGGAGCTGACATTCCAGAGTTGTTGACATTCCAGAGTTGTTGTCATCTGTGGAGCTGACATTCCAGAGTTGTTGTCATCTGTGGAGCTGACATTCCAGAGTTGTTGACTTCTGTGGAGCTGACATTCCAGAGTTGTTGACATTCCAGAGTTGTTGACATCTGTGGAGCTGACATTCCAGAGTTGTTGACATCTATGGAGCTGTCATTCCAGAGTTGTTGTCATTCCAGAGTTGTTGACATCTGTGGAGGTGACATTCCAGAGTTGTTGACATCTGTGGAGCTGACATTCCAGAGTTGTTGACATTCCAGAGTTGTTGACATTCCAGAGTTGTTGACATTCCAGAGTTGTTGACATTCCAGAGTTGTTGACATCTGTGCAGCTGACATCCCAGAGTTGTTGACATTCCAGAGTTGTTGACATCTGTGGAGCTGTCATTCCAGAGTTGTTGACATTCCAGAGTTGTTGACATCTGTGGAGCTGACATCCCAGAGTTGTTGACATTCCAGAGTTGTTGTCATCTATGGAGCTGACATTCCAGAGTTGTTGACATCTGTGGAGCTGTCATTCCAGAGTTTTTGTCATCTATGGAGCTGACATTCCAGAGTTGTTGACATTCCAGAGTTGTTGACATCTGTGGAGCTGTCACTCCAGAGTTGTTGACATTCCAGAGTTGTTGACATCTGTGCAGCTGACATCCCAGAGTTTTTGACATTCCAGAGTTGTTGATATCTGTGGAGCTGTCATTCCAGAGTTGTTGACATTCCAGAGTTGTTGACATCTGTGGAGCTGACATCCCAGAGTTGTTGACATTCCAGAGTTGTTGTCATCTGTGGAGCTGTCATTCCAGAGTTGTTGACATTCCAGAGTTGTTGACATCTGTGGAGCTGTCATTCCAGAGTTGTTGACATTCCAGAGTTGTTGTCATCTGTGGAGCTGACATTCCAGAGTTGTTGTCATCTGTGGAGCTGACATTCCAGAGTTGTTGACATCTGTGGAGCTGACATTCCAGAGTTGTTGTCATCTGTGGAGCTGACATTCCAGAGTTGTTGTCATCTGTGGAGCTGACATTCCAGAGTTGTTGACATCTGTGGAGCTGACATTCCAGAGTTGTTGACATTCCAGAGTTGTTGTCATCTGTGGAGCTGACATTCCAGAGTTGTTGTCATCTGTGGAGCTGACATTCCAGAGTTGTTGACTTCTGTGGAGCTGACATTCCAGAGTTGTTGACATTCCAGAGTTGTTGACATCTGTGGAGCTGACATTCCAGAGTTGTTGACATCTATGGAGCTGTCATTCCAGAGTTGTTGTCATTCCAGAGTTGTTGACATCTGTGGAGGTGACATTCCAGAGTTGTTGACATCTGTGGAGCTGACATTCCAGAGTTGTTGACATTCCAGAGTTGTTGACATTCCAGAGTTGTTGACATTCCAGAGTTGTTGACATTCCAGAGTTGTTGACATCTGTGCAGCTGACATCCCAGAGTTGTTGACATTCCAGAGTTGTTGACATCTGTGGAGCTGTCATTCCAGAGTTGTTGACATTCCAGAGTTGTTGACATCTGTGGAGCTGACATCCCAGAGTTGTTGACATTCCAGAGTTGTTGTCATCTATGGAGCTGACATTCCAGAGTTGTTGACATCTGTGGAGCTGTCATTCCAGAGTTTTTGTCATCTATGGAGCTGACATTCCAGAGTTGTTGACATTCCAGAGTTGTTGACATCTGTGGAGCTGTCACTCCAGAGTTGTTGACATTCCAGAGTTGTTGACATCTGTGCAGCTGACATCCCAGAGTTTTTGACATTCCAGAGTTGTTGATATCTGTGGAGCTGTCATTCCAGAGTTGTTGACATTCCAGAGTTGTTGACATCTGTGGAGCTGACATCCCAGAGTTGTTGACATTCCAGATTTGTTGTCATCTATGGAGCTGACATTCCAGAGTTGTTTACATCTGTGGAGCTGTCATTCCAGAGTTGTTGTCATCTATGGAGCTGACATTCCAGAGTTGTTGACATTCCAGAGTTGTTGACATCTGTGGAGCTGACATTCCAGAGTTGTTGTCATCTATGGAGCTGACATTCCAGAGTTGTTGTCATCTGTGGAGCTGTCATTCCAGAGTTGTTGACATTCCAGAGTTGTTGACATCTGTGGAGCTGTCATTCCAGAGTTGTTGACATTCCAGAGTTGTTGTCATCTGTGGAGCTGACATTCCAGAGTTGTTGACATCTGTGGAGCTGACATTCCAGAGTTGTTGTCATCTGTGGAGCTGACATTCCAGAGTTGTTGTCATATGTGGAGCTGACATTCCAGAGTTGTTGACATTCCAGAGTTGTTGTCATCTGTGGAGCTGACATTCCAGAGTTGTTGTCATCTGTGGAGCTGACATTCCAGAGTTGTTGACTTCTGTGGAGCTGACATTCCAGAGTTGTTGACATTCCAGAGTTGTTGACATCTGTGGAGCTGACATTCCAGGGTTGTTGTCATCTGTGGAGCTGACATTCCAGAGTTGTTGACATTCCAGAGTTGTTGTCATCTGTGGAGCTGTCATTCCAGAGTTGTTGACATTCCTGAGTTGTTGATATTCCAGAGTTGTTGACATCTGTGGAGCTGACATTCCAGAGTTGTTGACATTCCAGAGTTGTTGTCATCTGTGGAGCTGACATTCCAGAGTTGTTGTCATCTGTGGAGCTGTCATTCCAGAGTTGTTGTCATCTATGGAGCTGACATTCCAGAGTTGTTGACATTCCAGAGTTGTTGACATCTGTGGAGCTGTCATTCCAGAGTTGTTGACATTCCAGAGTTGTTGACATCTGTGCAGCTGACATCCCAGAGTTGTTGACATTCCAGAGTTGTTGACATCTGTGGAGCTGTCATTCCAGAGTTGTTGACATTCCAGAGTTGTTGACATCTGTGGAGCTGACATCCCAGAGTTGTTGACATTCCAGAGTTGTTGTCATCTATGGAGCTGACATTCCAGAGTTGTTTACATCTGTATAGCTGTCATTCCAGAGTTGTTGTCATCTATGGAGCTGACATTCCAGAGTTGTTGTCATCTGTGGAGCTGTCATTCCAGAGTTGTTGACATTCCTGAGTTGTTGATATTCCAGAGTTGTTGACATCTGTGGAGCTGACATTCCAGAGTTGTTGACATTCCAGAGTTGTTGTCATCTGTGGAGCTGACATTCCAGAGTTGTTGTCATCTGTGGAGCTGTCATTCCAGAGTTGTTGTCATCTATGGAGCTGACATTCCAGAGTTGTTGACATTCCAGAGTTGTTGACATCTGTGGAGCTGTCATTCCAGAGTTGTTGACATTCCAGAGTTGTTGACATCTGTGCAGCTGACATCCCAGAGTTGTTGACATTCCAGAGTTGTTGACATCTGTGGAGCTGTCATTCCAGAGTTGTTGACATTCCAGAGTTGTTGACATCTGTGGAGCTGACATCCCAGAGTTGTTGACATTCCAGAGTTGTTGTCATCTATGGAGCTGACATTCCAGAGTTGTTTACATCTGTATAGCTGTCATTCCAGAGTTGTTGTCATCTATGGAGCTGACATTCCAGAGTTGTTGACATTCCAGAGTTGTTGTCATCTGTGGAGCTGACATTCCAGAGTTGTTGACATCTGTGGAGCTGACATTCCAGAGTTGTTGACATTCCAGAGTTGTTGACATTCCAGAGTTGTTGACATTCCAGAGTTGTTGACATTCCAGAGTTGTTGACATCTGTGCAGCTGACATCCCAGAGTTGTTGACATTCCAGAGTTGTTGACATCTGTGGAGCTGTCATTCCAGAGTTGTTGACATTCCAGAGTTGTTGACATCTGTGGAGCTGACATCCCAGAGTTGTTGACATTCCAGAGTTGTTGTCATCTATGGAGCTGACATTCCAGAGTTGTTGACATCTGTGGAGCTGTCATTCCAGAGTTTTTGTCATCTATGGAGCTGACATTCCAGAGTTGTTGACATTCCAGAGTTGTTGACATCTGTGGAGCTGTCACTCCAGAGTTGTTGACATTCCAGAGTTGTTGACATCTGTGCAGCTGACATCCCAGAGTTTTTGACATTCCAGAGTTGTTGATATCTGTGGAGCTGTCATTCCAGAGTTGTTGACATTCCAGAGTTGTTGACATCTGTGGAGCTGACATCCCAGAGTTGTTGACATTCCAGAGTTGTTGTCATCTATGGAGCTGACATTCCAGAGTTGTTTACATCTGTGGAGCTGTCATTCCAGAGTTGTTGTCATCTATGGAGCTGACATTCCAGAGTTGTTGACATTCCAGAGTTGTTGACATCTGTGGAGCTGACATTCCAGAGTTGTTGTCATCTATGGAGCTGACATTCCAGAGTTGTTGTCATCTGTGGAGCTGTCATTCCAGAGTTGTTGACATTCCAGAGTTGTTGACATCTGTGGAGCTGTCATTCCAGAGTTGTTGACATTCCAGAGTTGTTGTCATCTGTGGAGCTGACATTCCAGAGTTGTTGACATCTGTGGAGCTGACATTCCAGAGTTGTTGTCATCTGTGGAGCTGACATTCCAGAGTTGTTGTCATATGTGGAGCTGACATTCCAGAGTTGTTGACATTCCAGAGTTGTTGTCATCTGTGGAGCTGACATTCCAGAGTTGTTGTCATCTGTGGAGCTGACATTCCAGAGTTGTTGACTTCTGTGGAGCTGACATTCCAGAGTTGTTGACATTCCAGAGTTGTTGACATCTGTGGAGCTGACATTCCAGGGTTGTTGTCATCTGTGGAGCTGACATTCCAGAGTTGTTGACATTCCAGAGTTGTTGTCATCTGTGGAGCTGTCATTCCAGAGTTGTTGACATTCCTGAGTTGTTGATATTCCAGAGTTGTTGACATCTGTGGAGCTGACATTCCAGAGTTGTTGACATTCCAGAGTTGTTGTCATCTGTGGAGCTGACATTCCAGAGTTGTTGTCATCTGTGGAGCTGTCATTCCAGAGTTGTTGTCATCTATGGAGCTGACATTCCAGAGTTGTTGACATTCCAGAGTTGTTGACATCTGTGGAGCTGTCATTCCAGAGTTGTTGACATTCCAGAGTTGTTGACATCTGTGCAGCTGACATCCCAGAGTTGTTGACATTCCAGAGTTGTTGACATCTGTGGAGCTGTCATTCCAGAGTTGTTGACATTCCAGAGTTGTTGACATCTGTGGAGCTGACATCCCAGAGTTGTTGACATTCCAGAGTTGTTGTCATCTATGGAGCTGACATTCCAGAGTTGTTTACATCTGTATAGCTGTCATTCCAGAGTTGTTGTCATCTATGGAGCTGACATTCCAGAGTTGTTGACATTCCAGAGTTGTTGACATCTGTGGAGCTGACATTCCAGAGTTGTTGTCATCTATGGAGCTGACATTCCAGAGTTGTTGTCATCTGTGGAGCTGTCATTCCAGAGTTGTTGACATTCCAGAGTTGTTGACATCTGTGGAGCTGTCATTCCAGAGTTGTTGACATTCCAGAGTTGTTGTCATCTGTGGAGCTGACATTCCAGAGTTGTTGTCATCTGTGGAGCTGACATTCCAGAGTTGTTGACATCTGTGGAGCTGACATTCCAGAGTTGTTGTCATCTGTGGAGCTGACATTCCAGAGTTGTTGTCATCTGTGGAGCTGACATTCCAGAGTTGTTGACATCTGTGGAGCTGACATTCCAGAGTTGTTGACATTCCAGAGTTGTTGTCATCTGTGGAGCTGACATTCCCGAGTTGTTGTCATCTGTGGAGCTGACATTCCAGAGTTGTTGACTTCTGTGGAGCTGACATTCCAGAGTTGTTGACATTCCAGAGTTGTTGACATCTGTGGAGCTGACATTCCAGAGTTGTTGACATCTATGGAGCTGTCATTCCAGAGTTGTTGTCATTCCAGAGTTGTTGACATCTGTGGAGGTGACATTCCAGAGTTGTTGACATCTGTGGAGCTGACATTCCAGAGTTGTTGACATTCCAGAGTTGTTGACATTCCAGAGTTGTTGACATTCCAGAGTTGTTGACATTCCAGAGTTGTTGACATCTGTGCAGCTGACATCCCAGAGTTGTTGACATTCCAGAGTTGTTGACATCTGTGGAGCTGTCATTCCAGAGTTGTTGACATTCCAGAGTTGTTGACATCTGTGGAGCTGACATCCCAGAGTTGTTGACATTCCAGAGTTGTTGTCATCTATGGAGCTGACATTCCAGAGTTGTTGACATCTGTGGAGCTGTCATTCCAGAGTTTTTGTCATCTATGGAGCTGACATTCCAGAGTTGTTGACATTCCAGAGTTGTTGACATCTGTGGAGCTGTCACTCCAGAGTTGTTGACATTCCAGAGTTGTTGACATCTGTGCAGCTGACATCCCAGAGTTTTTGACATTCCAGAGTTGTTGATATCTGTGGAGCTGTCATTCCAGAGTTGTTGACATTCCAGAGTTGTTGACATCTGTGGAGCTGACATCCCAGAGTTGTTGACATTCCAGAGTTGTTGTCATCTATGGAGCTGACATTCCAGAGTTGTTTACATCTGTGGAGCTGTCATTCCAGAGTTGTTGTCATCTATGGAGCTGACATTCCAGAGTTGTTGACATTCCAGAGTTGTTGACATCTGTGGAGCTGACATTCCAGAGTTGTTGTCATCTATGGAGCTGACATTCCAGAGTTGTTGTCATCTGTGGAGCTGTCATTCCAGAGTTGTTGACATTCCAGAGTTGTTGACATCTGTGGAGCTGTCATTCCAGAGTTGTTGACATTCCAGAGTTGTTGTCATCTGTGGAGCTGACATTCCAGAGTTGTTGACATCTGTGGAGCTGACATTCCAGAGTTGTTGTCATCTGTGGAGCTGACATTCCAGAGTTGTTGTCATATGTGGAGCTGACATTCCAGAGTTGTTGACATTCCAGAGTTGTTGTCATCTGTGGAGCTGACATTCCAGAGTTGTTGTCATCTGTGGAGCTGACATTCCAGAGTTGTTGACTTCTGTGGAGCTGACATTCCAGAGTTGTTGACATTCCAGAGTTGTTGACATCTGTGGAGCTGACATTCCAGGGTTGTTGTCATCTGTGGAGCTGACATTCCAGAGTTGTTGACATTCCAGAGTTGTTGTCATCTGTGGAGCTGTCATTCCAGAGTTGTTGACATTCCTGAGTTGTTGATATTCCAGAGTTGTTGACATCTGTGGAGCTGACATTCCAGAGTTGTTGACATTCCAGAGTTGTTGTCATCTGTGGAGCTGACATTCCAGAGTTGTTGTCATCTGTGGAGCTGACATTCCAGAGTTGTTGACTTCTGTGGAGCTGACATTCCAGAGTTGTTGACATTCCAGAGTTGTTGACATCTGTGGAGCTGACATTCCAGAGTTGTTGACATCTATGGAGCTGTCATTCCAGAGTTGTTGACATTCCAGAGTTGTTGACATCTGTGGAGCTGACATCCCAGAGTTGTTGACATTCCAGAGTTGTTGTCATCTATGGAGCTGACATTCCAGAGTTGTTGACATCTGTGGAGCTGTCATTCCAGAGTTTTTGTCATCTATGGAGCTGACATTCCAGAGTTGTTGACATTCCAGAGTTGTTGACATCTGTGGAGCTGTCACTCCAGAGTTGTTGACATTCCAGAGTTGTTGACATCTGTGCAGCTGACATCCCAGAGTTTTTGACATTCCAGAGTTGTTGATATCTGTGGAGCTGTCATTCCAGAGTTGTTGACATTCCAGAGTTGTTGACATCTGTGGAGCTGACATCCCAGAGTTGTTGACATTCCAGAGTTGTTGTCATCTATGGAGCTGACATTCCAGAGTTGTTTACATCTGTGGAGCTGTCATTCCAGAGTTGTTGTCATCTATGGAGCTGACATTCCAGAGTTGTTGACATTCCAGAGTTGTTGACATCTGTGGAGCTGACATTCCAGAGTTGTTGTCATCTATGGAGCTGACATTCCAGAGTTGTTGTCATCTGTGGAGCTGTCATTCCAGAGTTGTTGACATTCCAGAGTTGTTGACATCTGTGGAGCTGTCATTCCAGAGTTGTTGACATTCCAGAGTTGTTGTCATCTGTGGAGCTGACATTCCAGAGTTGTTGACATCTGTGGAGCTGACATTCCAGAGTTGTTGTCATCTGTGGAGCTGACATTCCAGAGTTGTTGTCATATGTGGAGCTGACATTCCAGAGTTGTTGACATTCCAGAGTTGTTGTCATCTGTGGAGCTGACATTCCAGAGTTGTTGTCATCTGTGGAGCTGACATTCCAGAGTTGTTGACTTCTGTGGAGCTGACATTCCAGAGTTGTTGACATTCCAGAGTTGTTGACATCTGTGGAGCTGACATTCCAGGGTTGTTGTCATCTGTGGAGCTGACATTCCAGAGTTGTTGACATTCCAGAGTTGTTGTCATCTGTGGAGCTGTCATTCCAGAGTTGTTGACATTCCTGAGTTGTTGATATTCCAGAGTTGTTGACATCTGTGGAGCTGACATTCCAGAGTTGTTGACATTCCAGAGTTGTTGTCAATATGTGGAGCTGACATTCCAGAGTTGTTGTCATCTGTGGAGCTGACATTCCAGAGTTGTTGACTTCTGTGGAGCTGACATTCCAGAGTTGTTGACATTCCAGAGTTGTTGACATCTGTGGAGCTGACATTCCAGAGTTGTTGACATCTATGGAGCTGTCATTCCAGAGTTGTTGTCATTCCAGAGTTGTTGACATCTGTGGAGGTGACATTCCAGAGTTGTTGACATCTGTGGAGCTGACATTCCAGAGTTGTTGACATTCCAGAGTTGTTGACATTCCAGAGTTGTTGACATTCCAGAGTTGTTGACATTCCAGAGTTGTTGACATCTGTGCAGCTGACATCCCAGAGTTGTTGACATTCCAGAGTTGTTGACATCTGTGGAGCTGTCATTCCAGAGTTGTTGACATTCCAGAGTTGTTGACATCTGTGGAGCTGACATTCCAGAGTTGTTGACATTCCAGAGTTGTTGACATCTGTGGAGCTGACATTCCAGAGTTGTTGTCATCTATGGAGCTGACATTCCAGAGTTGTTGTCATCTGTGGAGCTGTCATTCCAGAGTTGTTGACATTCCAGAGTTGTTGACATCTGTGGAGCTGTCATTCCAGAGTTGTTGACATTCCAGAGTTGTTGTCATCTGTGGAGCTGACATTCCAGAGTTGTTGACATCTGTGGAGCTGACATTCCAGAGTTGTTGTCATCTGTGGAGCTGACATTCCAGAGTTGTTGTCATATGTGGAGCTGACATTCCAGAGTTGTTGACATTCCAGAGTTGTTGTCATCTGTGGAGCTGACATTCCAGAGTTGTTGTCATCTGTGGAGCTGACATTCCAGAGTTGTTGACTTCTGTGGAGCTGACATTCCAGAGTTGTTGACATTCCAGAGTTGTTGACATCTGTGGAGCTGACATTCCAGGGTTGTTGTCATCTGTGGAGCTGACATTCCAGAGTTGTTGACATTCCAGAGTTGTTGTCATCTGTGGAGCTGTCATTCCAGAGTTGTTGACATTCCTGAGTTGTTGATATTCCAGAGTTGTTGACATCTGTGGAGCTGACATTCCAGAGTTGTTGACATTCCAGAGTTGTTGTCAATATGTGGAGCTGACATTCCAGAGTTGTTGTCATCTGTGGAGCTGACATTCCAGAGTTGTTGACTTCTGTGGAGCTGACATTCCAGAGTTGTTGACATTCCAGAGTTGTTGACATCTGTGGAGCTGACATTCCAGAGTTGTTGACATCTATGGAGCTGTCATTCCAGAGTTGTTGTCATTCCAGAGTTGTTGACATCTGTGGAGGTGACATTCCAGAGTTGTTGACATCTGTGGAGCTGACATTCCAGAGTTGTTGACATTCCAGAGTTGTTGACATTCCAGAGTTGTTGACATTCCAGAGTTGTTGACATTCCAGAGTTGTTGACATCTGTGCAGCTGACATCCCAGAGTTGTTGACATTCCAGAGTTGTTGACATCTGTGGAGCTGTCATTCCAGAGTTGTTGACATTCCAGAGTTGTTGACATCTGTGGAGCTGACATGCCAGAGTTGTTGACATTCCAGAGTTGTTGTCATCTATGGAGCTGACATTCCAGAGTTGTTGACATCTGTGGAGCTGTCATTCCAGAGTTTTTGTCATCTATGGAGCTGACATTCCAGAGTTGTTGACATTCCAGAGTTGTTGACATCTGTGGAGCTGTCACTCCAGAGTTGTTGACATTCCAGAGTTGTTGACGTCTGTGCAGCTGACATCCCAGAGTTTTTGACATTCCAGAGTTGTTGATATCTGTGGAGCTGTCATTCCAGAGTTGTTGACATTCCAGAGTTGTTGACATCTGTGGAGCTGACATCCCAGAGTTGTTGACATTCCAGAGTTGTTGTCATCTATGGAGCTGACATTCCAGAGTTGTTTACATCTGTGCAGCTGTCATTCCAGAGTTGTTGTCATCTATGGAGCTGACATTCCAGAGTTGTTGACATTCCAGAGTTGTTGACATCTGTGGAGCTGACATTCCAGAGTTGTTGTCATCTATGGAGCTGACATTCCAGAGTTGTTGTCATCTGTGGAGCTGTCATTCCAGAGTTGTTGACATTCCAGAGTTGTTGACATCTGTGGAGCTGTCATTCCAGAGTTGTTGACATTCCAGAGTTGTTGTCATCTGTGGAGCTGACATTCCAGAGTTGTTGACATCTGTGGAGCTGACATTCCAGAGTTGTTGTCATCTGTGGAGCTGACATTCCAGAGTTGTTGTCATATGTGGAGCTGACATTCCAGAGTTGTTGACATTCCAGAGTTGTTGTCATCTGTGGAGCTGACATTCCAGAGTTGTTGTCATCTGTGGAGCTGACATTCCAGAGTTGTTGACTTCTGTGGAGCTGACATTCCAGAGTTGTTGACATTCCAGAGTTGTTGACATCTGTGGAGCTGACATTCCAGGGTTGTTGTCATCTGTGGAGCTGACATTCCAGAGTTGTTGACATTCCAGAGTTGTTGTCATCTGTGGAGCTGTCATTCCAGAGTTGTTGACATTCCTGAGTTGTTGATATTCCAGAGTTGTTGACATCTGTGGAGCTGACATTCCAGAGTTGTTGACATTCCAGAGTTGTTGTCATCTGTGGAGCTGACATTCCAGAGTTGTTGTCATCTGTGGAGCTGACATTCCAGAGTTGTTGACTTCTGTGGAGCTGACATTCCAGAGTTGTTGACATTCCAGAGTTGTTGACATCTGTGGAGCTGACATTCCAGAGTTGTTGACATCTATGGAGCTGTCATTCCAGAGTTGTTGTCATTCCAGAGTTGTTGACATCTGTGGAGGTGACATTCCAGAGTTGTTGACATCTGTGGAGCTGACATTCCAGAGTTGTTGACATTCCAGAGTTGTTGACATTCCAGAGTTGTTGACATTCCAGAGTTGTTGACATCTGTGCAGCTGACATCCCAGAGTTGTTGACATTCCAGAGTTGTTGACATCTGTGGAGCTGTCATTCCAGAGTTGTTGACATTCCAGAGTTGTTGACATCTGTGGAGCTGACATCCCAGAGTTGTTGACATTCCAGAGTTGTTGTCATCTATGGAGCTGACATTCCAGAGTTGTTGACATCTGTGGAGCTGTCATTCCAGAGTTGTTGACATTCCAGAGTTGTTGACATCTGTGGAGCTGACATCCCAGAGTTGTTGACATTCCAGAGTTGTTGTCATCTATGGAGCTGACATTCCAGAGTTGTTTACATCTGTGGAGCTGTCATTCCAGAGTTGTTGTCATCTATGGAGCTGACATTCCAGAGTTGTTGACATTCCAGAGTTGTTGACATCTGTGGAGCTGACATTCCAGAGTTGTTGTCATCTATGGAGCTGACATTCCAGAGTTGTTGTCATCTGTGGAGCTGTCATTCCAGAGTTGTTGACATTCCAGAGTTGTTGACATCTGTGGAGCTGTCATTCCAGAGTTGTTGACATTCCAGAGTTGTTGTCATCTGTGGAGCTGACATTCCAGAGTTGTTGACATCTGTGGAGCTGACATTCCAGAGTTGTTGTCATCTGTGGAGCTGACATTCCAGAGTTGTTGTCATATGTGGAGCTGACATTCCAGAGTTGTTGACATTCCAGAGTTGTTGTCATCTGTGGAGCTGACATTCCAGAGTTGTTGTCATCTGTGGAGCTGACATTCCAGAGTTGTTGACTTCTGTGGAGCTGACATTCCAGAGTTGTTGACATTCCAGAGTTGTTGACATCTGTGGAGCTGACATTCCAGGGTTGTTGTCATCTGTGGAGCTGACATTCCAGAGTTGTTGACATTCCAGAGTTGTTGTCATCTGTGGAGCTGTCATTCCAGAGTTGTTGACATTCCTGAGTTGTTGATATTCCAGAGTTGTTGACATCTGTGGAGCTGACATTCCAGAGTTGTTGACATCTGTGGAGCTGACATTCCAGAGTTGTTGACATCTGTGGAGCTGACATTCCAGAGTTGTTGACATTCCAGAGTTGTTGTCATCTGTGGAGCTGTCATTCCAGAGTTGTTGACATTCCAGAGTTGTTGACATTCCAGAGTTGTTGACATCTGTGCAGCTGACATCCCAGAGTTGTTGACATTCCAGAGTTGTTGACATCTGTGGAGCTGTCATTCCAGAGTTGTTGACATTCCAGAGTTCATTCCCCAATCCAAAGCCGAACTTCAGGAAAATGTAGACATCGTCCATCATTTGGGAAGATTCAAGGATCAAGACAAGAGACCGAGGACAACCATCATCCGGTTCATCAACAGATCTACACAGGATCTTCTCTGGAGGCGAGCGAAGAACAGATCTACACTGGATTTTCTCTGGAGGCGAGCGAAGAACAGATCTACATGGGATCTTCTCTGGAGGTGAGCGAAGAACAGATCTACACGGGATCTTCTCTGGAGGCGAGCGAAGAACAGATCTACACGGGATCTTCTCTGGAGGCGAGCGAAGAACAGATCTACACAGGATCTTCTCTGGATGCGAGCGAAGAACAGATCTACACGGGATCTTCTCTGGCTGTGAGCGAAGAACAGATCTACATGGGATCTTCTCTGGAGGTGAGCGAAGAACAGATCTACACGGGATCTTCTCTGGAGGCGAGCGAAGAACAGATCTACACATGATCTTCTCTAGAGGCGAACGAAGAACAGATCTACACGGGATATTCTCTGGAAGCGAGCGAACAACTGTGAGTATCTCATCGTGCAAAAGTTGAGGTTCACAGAGAATCTGACCTTCTGCGGACAAAGTGACACGGGAGGAGCTGTGCTGTCGATAGTTGCTAAAGATCGAAAGGAAGGTGCAAGAGTGATAATGGATGGGAAAGAAGTTTGGACAAATTTAGAAGACTTGACGAAGAGCCAGAGCCTGAGAGTTGGAACTGGAAAACACTGCCTAATTACTGGGCGAAAAAGATGCCTTTTGTTGTAAAGACTAAACACATGAATGAGATAAGACTAACCTGAGAACTGGCATGCTAACACCGCCTACAGGCGATTAACTCTGTATAGTAAAGACTAAACACATGAATGAGATAAGACTAACCTGAGAACTGGCATGCTAACACTGCCTACAGGCGATTAACTCCGTATTGTAAAGACTACGCAATATCTCCCCCTTGAGTACTACGTTGGTAATTTTATGATCGGGGGGGGGGGGCGGGGGGGGGGGGGATATTATTTCAAGAATTTGAAGATGGGCGTAATAGAGTTAAAGGTGTATTTTAAGATATGAAAAGGATCCTAGTTGGGGATTTTAGTTCTGTTTCTAATGTGATGATTGACATAGATCCCATCCTAATAAACCCATCACTGATCATCTACGTGTTGAGTAATCTACGTGTTGCCATATGGAGATCTAGATATCCTGATTAAATAGGAACTCACTTGGTCTAACAAGGACATGTCCAGACAGGGACAAGGACATGTCCAGACAGGGACAAGGACATGTCCAGACAGGGACAAGGACAAGGACATGTCCAGACAGGGACAAGGACAAGTCCAGACAGGGACAAGGACATGTCCAGACAGGGACAAGGACATGTCCAGACAGGGACAAGGACAATAACATGTCCAGACAGGGACAAGGACATGTCCAGACAGGGACAAGGACAATAACATGTCCAGACAGGGACAAGGACATGTCCAGACAAGAACGTGTCCAGACAGGGACAAGGACAAGGATATGTCCAGACAGGGACAAGGACATGTCCAAACAGGGACAAGGACATGTCCAGACAGGGACAAGGATATGTCCAGACAGGGACAAGGACATGTCCAGACAGGGACAAGGACATGTCCAGACAGGGACAAGGACATGTCCAGACAAGGACAAGGACATGTCCAGACAGGGTCAAGGACATGTCCAGACAAGGACGTGTCCAGACAGGGACAAGGACAAGGACATGTCCAGACAGGGACAAGGACATGTCCAGACAGGGACAAGGACATGTCCAGACAGGGACAAGGACAAGGACATGTCCAGACAGGGACAAGGACAAGTCCAGACAGGGACAAGGACATGTCCAGACAGGGACAAGGACATGTCCAGACAGGGACAAGGACAATAACATGTCCAGACAGGGACAAGGACATGTCCAGACAGGGACAAGGACAATAACATGTCCAGACAGGGACAAGGACATGTCCAGACAAGAACGTGTCCAGACAGGGACAAGGACAAGGATATGTCCAGACAGGGACAAGGACATGTCCAAACAGGGACAAGGACATGTCCAGACAGGGACAAGGATATGTCCAGACAGGGACAAGGACATGTCCAGACAGGGACAAGGACATGTCCAGACAGGGACAAGGACATGTCCAGACAAGGACAAGGACATGTCCAGACAGGGTCAAGGACATGTCCAGACAAGGACGTGTCCAGACAGGGACAAGGACAAGGACATGTCCAGACAGGGACAAGGACATGTCCAGACAGGGACAAGGACATGTCCAGACAGGGACAAGGACATGTCCAGACAGGGAGAAGGACATGTCCAGACAGGGACAAGGACGTGTCCAGACAGGGACAAGGACAAGGACATGTCCAGACAGGGACAAGGACATGTCCAGACAGGGACAAGGACGTGTCCAGACAGGGACAAGGACATGTCCAGACAGGGACAAGGATATGTCCAGACAGTCAATAAATGTACTTCTGGTTGGTTTTCTAATTCATTAGAAAATAGTAAAAGTATCCATTGAATCAACTGTTGTTACTGATCATGAAGCTAAATAATTATCAGAGTTATTGCAAACTCAGTAGTAGGCTGTTGGGAGATGATAAATTCAAGATGGATGCCAAAGATATTATATGAGATTTTTTTTTTTTGAAAAGCTGATCTGTTTACTATGTCTTATGGGAAATATTGGGAATGAATGAGTTTTGAAATACGACAAACAGCCATGAAGTGAGGTAAAGAAATTGCTGAACTTAAAAGATTGAGGGTAAAACAAACTTAAGGAAATATTGTATCTAATCTCCATGGAGGGCCTTGATGAATTATTTTCTTTACAACTACAACTGGACTGAATGTTGGAAGAGAGAAAAAGGGGAAGATGAAGGTGTAAATGATTAGAGGAAGAGAGAAAAAAAACACAAAGTACTTTTACAATTTAGAGAAAAAAAATCTATTTGAATGTACCTCTTTTCATAACATACATAGACAAGTAGATGGCAAAGAAAACAATGCTGTATTTCAAAATAGGTCTCTATGGTAACCTTTCCACAAGTCTGTCCTACTAAGGATACTGCATATTTGCCTGTCTAGACTCTGTCAAAGACTATGCAAAGTTCATAGTTGAAGACTTCAAAAAGTCATGAGATTAATGAATTTATATCATTGTAATTGAATAAAAATGCATCAGTAAATTAAGAGAGAACAACATTTAATCTCCAGGGAATGATGACCTTATTAGTGATATGAAGTTTTTCAGGAGGATATTGTTTAATTTATATTTCATGTCTTTAAGGAGGTATTTGATTTAGGGGCCCTGTGGATGTCTCTATATTTTATAGCCTTATTTCTGTAAATCCCCAAAACAAAGATCCCATGATGATAGAAAATTCAAGACCAGTCACATTAACGAACAATGATGGATAGCTACTAGCATCCAACTTTGCAGAAATACTTTTTTTAGAAAAAGGTCTTGACCCAATCATTAACGATACCCAGTCTGGTTTTATGAATCGCAGATATATCAAATCAAACTTTATTTGTCACATGCGCCGAATACAACACGTGTAGACCTTAAAGTGAAATGCTTTACTTACAAGCCCTGAACCAACAGTGAAGTTCAAGAAGAGTTAAGAAAATATTTACTAGATAAACTAAAGTTAAAAAATAAATAAAAAGTAACACAATAAATAAACAATAACGAGGCTACACACAGGGGGTACCGGGTCAGTGTGCGGGGGTACAGGTTAGTTGAGGTAAAATATATGAATACATTTATTAATATCTGATACCAGTCTGGTTTTACGAAGGGCAGACACATTTGGTAATAATATCTGACTAGTATTGGACTTGATAGTCTACAAAGAGCACGCTATTGAAGATAGCTTTATTTTATTTGTAGACTTTTTGATACAAATTAACATTATTATTTTCAAATTGTAGCAGCTCTGTGAAGATATCCCATGGAACCTCACAGAGATTCGATATTAGACATGGAATTAAACAAGGATGTCCAATTAGCCCTTTCTTATTTGTATTAGTCATGAAAGCTAAGGAACTTCACATCAATAAGGATAGTTTTATGGGTATTCAGATACGAGAAGATATATCGAATTAATTAGAATTGACATTTTAGCATGATATGATATTCGAAATGCCTGTTTTGCAAGAATCTTTTTTTTCTCAATTGTTAATAGCATTTATGTCCACTTGTTGTCAAGGTATCTCCTTCACTCCTTCCGCTGTGACTGTGCACCTTCCCATTTACAACACACCCACCAAGCCCCCCCCCCCCCCCCCCACACACACACACACTAAAGCTCCTCCCCCCATATGAAGCTCCTCCCCCCTACACAAAGCTCCTTGCTGTTCCACACAACAACAAAGATGAAAGATAACAAGCAATTTCAACTAGCGGTTTGGTCCAACAGAATTGCTGATATGGATACCTAAACAATTGAGACATTTTTTTTGTACGATATAATTACTTACTACTCATTACCAAGTGGAAATACCTACAAAACAAAAGGGGAACTTCTCCTTTAGTCAACTTTATTGCAGCATGTAAAAAGAAGTTACATTTCTTAGAAAATAATAAGGATTTTTATTGTTAGATTAATAATTTTATTAATTGGAATAAACAACGATATAGGCCTACTCAATAAATAATTATTATAGTGGTGACTCAAATCTGTAGCCTACAGTATGAGTAGCCTACAGTATGGTGAGTAGCCTACAGTATGGTGAGTAGCCTACAGTATGGTGAGTAGCCTACAGTATGATGAGTAGCCTACAGTATGAGTAGCCTACAGTATGATGAGTAGCCTACAGTATGGTGAGTAGCCTACAGTATGATGAGTAGCCTACAGTATGGTGAGTAGCCTACAGTATGATGAGTAGCCTACAGTATGATGAGTAGCCTACAGTATGGTGAGTAGCCTACAGTATGGTGAGTAGCCTACAGTTTGATGAGTAGCCTACAGTATGATGAGTAGCCTACAGTATGATGAGTAGCCTACAGTATGGTGAGTAGCCTACAGTATGATGAGTAGCCTACAGTATGGTGAGTAGCCTACAGTATGGTGAGTAGCCTACAGTATGATGAGTAGCCTACAGTATGGTGAGTAGCCTACAGTATGATGAGTAGCCTACAGTATGGTGAGTAGCCTACAGTATGATGAGTAGCCTACAGTATGATGAGTAGCCTACAGTATGGTGAGTAGCCTACAGTATGATGAGTAGCCTACAGTATGGTGAGTAGCCTACAGTATGATGAGTAGCCTACAGTATGGTGAGTAGCCTACAGTATGATGAGTAGCCTAAATAGCTCATTTAGAAAAATGGGTCTGTCTTTTTCTTCCCTTTTCAACATTACAAAAAACAATGGAAATCGACAACTCTGTCTCCGACTGTCTTCGTCTGTTTCTTTCTTGTAAACATTCCCCATCCTGGAGTCTGAGACCTTGTGGGAATCTGTGGTAAAGAAGAATGGATGACAATTTAGCATAGACCCCCTACATTACCCCTAGTTATCATCACCATGACAACCTGCCAGTAAGCTAGCATCACCATGATTTATATAGTTAGCTAGGCCGTGTGTTATAGGCTGTGTTATCCGACCAACAATAATAGCACTTGCCAACACTAATAAGTTAGCTAGTGTTTAGCTGAAAATGAACTAATATTGCTCAGTGTTTTTGATACAAGTAGGTAGCTAGCTAACGTTGACATGCTGGGTGCGTCTCACGTAATATCCTTGGGCAACATACCCTGAGAACAAGGTTCAGGGAAGATAAGACCATCGAGCCCAGCTTATATTTGCCAGTTTCAGCTAGCTAGTCAAGCTAATTGGGAAAAACAATCTAGACTGATTGCATGGCCGCCTCCAACTCAATCAACAAGTTTGCAGACGATACAACAGTAGTGGGCTTGATTACCAACAACGACGGAGACAGCTTACAGGGAAGAGATGTGAGGGCACTCGGCGTGTGGTGTCAGGAAAACAAGCTCTCACTCAACATCAACAAAACAAAGGAGATGATTGTGGACTTCAGGAAACAGCAGAGGGAACACCCCCCAATCCACATAGACGGGACAGTAGTGGAGAAGGTGGAGAGTTTCAAGTTCCTCGGCGTACACATCACAGGCAAACTGAAATGGTTCACCCACACAGACAGCGTGGTGAAGAAGGCACAACAGCGCCTCTTCAACCTCAGGAGGCTGAAGAAATTTGGCTTGTCACCTAAAGCCCTGTCAAACCTTTACAGATGCACAATCGAGAGCATCCTGTCGGGCTGTATCACCGCCTGATACAGCAACTGCACCGCCCTCAACCGTAAGGCTCTCCAGAGGGTGGTGCGGTCTGCCCAACGCATCGCTGGGGGCAATCTACCTGCCCTCCAGGACACCTACAGCACCCGATGTCACAGGAAGGCCAATAAGATCATCAAGGACAACAACCACCCGAGCCACTGCCTGTTCACACCGCTACCATCCAGAAGGCGAGGTCAGTACAGGTGCATCAAAGCTGGGACCAAAGCTGAGAGACTGAAAAACAGCTTCTATCTCAAGGCCATCAGACTGTTAAACAGCCACCACTAACACAGACCAATACAATATGGACCGTGCTTCCACACCTGCATTGCTTGCTGTTTGGGGTTTTAGGCTGAGTTTCTGTACAGATCTTTGAGATATCAGTTGATGTAAGAAGGGCTTTATAAATACATTTGATTTGATTTATCAGTCAGCTGGTGAAAACATAAATCATTAAGATCTTGACATGATGCCTTACTTCCTAGGATAGATAACATGCCAACCATGCTTTTCCCTTCCAACAGTGAAACAAGATGGAATAAGAGTTTGCCTTATGACCATTTTAAAATGTTTATGAATTACAAACCATCATTTAAAGAAGCTTAATAGGCTTACAATTTGGCACGAATGACTCTCAACTTTAATTTTTATCTGTGTTAAATGTTTTATTTTTATTGATGGTTAAAGTAATTGATCCACATGTCAAATGCACCGTTAAATGATTAATCAATTAAAAGTTTTTTTTTTTTTTGATGTGAACCGTTTCTGAACACGTTTTTGCCATTGGGCCTGAGCATCAGACTCCAGAGCTCTTTATTATTGCAGAGTTTGGGGCCTGAGCATCAGACTTTACCAGTCTTTATTGCAGAGTTTGGGGCCTGAGCATCAGACTCCAGAGCTCTTTATTGCAGAGTTTTGGGTCTGAGCATCAGACTCCAGAGCTCTTTATTGCAGAGTTCTGGGCCTGAGCATCAGACTTTACCAGTCTTTATTGCAGAGTTTTGGGCCTGAGCATCAGACTTTACCAGTCTTTATGGCAGAGTTCTGGGCCTGAGCATCAGACTTTACCAGTCTTTATGGCAGAGTTCTGGGCCTGAGCATCAGACTCCAGAGCTCTTGATTGCAGAGTTCTGGGCCTGAGCATCAGACTTTACCAGTCTTTATTGCAGAGTTTTGGGCCTGAGCATCAGACTTTACCAGTCTTTATTGCAGAGTTCTGGGCCTCAGCATCAGACTTTACCAGTCTTTATGGCAGAGTTCTGGGCCTGAGCATCAGACTCCAGAGCTCTTTATTGCAGAGTTTTGGGCCTCAGCATCAGACTCCAGAGCTCTTGATTGCAGAGTTTTGGGCCTGAGCATCAGACTCCAGAGCAATTTATTGCAGATTTGTGGGCCTGAGCATCAGACGTTACCAGTCTTTATTGCAGAGTTCTGGGCCTGAGCATCAGACTCCAGAGCAATTTATTGCAGATTTGTGGGCCTGAGCATCAGACGTTACCAGTCTTTATTGCAGAGTTCTGGGCCTGAGCATCAGACTCCAGAGCTCTTTATTGCAGATTTGTGGGCCTAAACATCAGACTTTACCAGTCTTTATTGCAGAGTTTTGGGTCAGAGCATCAGACTCCAGAGCTCTTTATTGCAGATTTGTGGGCCTAAACATCAGACTTTACCAGTCTTTATTGCAGAGTTTTGGGTCAGAGCATCAGACTCCAGAGCTCTTGATTGCAGAGTTCTGGGTCTGAGCATCAGACTCCAGAGCTCTTTATTGCAGAGTTTGGGGCCTGAGCATCAGACTCCAGAGCTCTTTATTGCAGAGTTTTGTCAATGACGTGGTCGGTTTTGAATAATATTTATTCATGTGGTTTGTGCTGAAATACGGTGCGTTGAGATGCTATTGGAAACTTCTGTAACAAACATTTAACAAGCGTTCATTGTTACACCTCTGCAGTTACAGACTGCAACCTGTTACATGTTGTTCAAACAGTGTAACTATGAATTATTACAATTAATTACAAAACTTGTTACAGTGTTATTACATATGTATATATAACCAAAATATAAACACAACATGTAAAGTGTTGGTCCCGTGTTTCATGAGTTGAAATAAAAAGATCCCAGAAATGTTCCATTTGCACAAAAAGCATTTCTCTCAAATGTTGTGCACACATTTGTTTACATCCCTGTTAGTGTGCATTTCTCCTTTTACCAAGATAATCCATACCTCCTGACAGGTGTGACATATCAAGAAGCTGATTTAAACAGCATGGTCATTACACAGGTGCACCTTGTGCTGGGGACAAATAAAAAGCCTTTCTAAATTGTGCAGTTGTATCACACAACACAATAACACAGATGTCTCATGTTTTGAGGGAGCGTGCAATTGGCATGCTGACTGCAGGCATGTCCGCCAGAGCTGTTGCCAGGGAATTTAATGTTAATTTCTCTACCTTAAGCCGCTGTAACGTCGTTTTAGAGAATTATGGCAGTACATCCAACAGGCCTCACAACCGCTGACCACATCTAACCACCCCAGCCCATGACCTCCACATCCGGCTTCTTCACCTGCGGGGGTCTGAGACCAGCCACATGGACAGCTGATGAAACGGAGCAGTATTTCTGTCTGTAATAAAGCCCTTTTGTGGGGGGGGAAAAAAAACATATTCTGATTGTCTGGGCATGGCTCCCCAGTGGGTGGACTAACAAAGAGTCACTGACCAACAACCGAAATGAAACGGTATGGTGGTGGGTGGGGGGGGGGGGGGGGGGGGGGGTTAGGAGGGGTTCTGAAAGACACTCATGGGTGTGTCCACTGAAAGTTGCATAGCAACAACGACTGGGACCTAAAAGACACCCACCATGAGCGCCCACTACATGTACAAAGCTGAGGCAAACAAAAGAAAAGCCCACACCAAACTTAAAGACAGGAAGGAAAGAAAGGTGGAGAAAAACAGGAAATCAGGAAAATCAGATTGGAGGATTGTTCGTCTAGAAATCAAAATTGGGAGAGCCAACTAAAAGAGTTGACCCACCATATCCATCAAGACAACTGGAGCACTGGGCCAGACACTCTTAAATAACACCTGGGCCAGACACTCTTAAATATCACCTGGGCCAGACACTCTTAAATATCACCTGGGCCAGACACTCTTAAATATCACCTGGGCCAGACACTCTTAAATATCACCTGAGCCAGACACTCTTAAATATCACCTGGGCCAGACACTCTTAAATATCACCTGGGCCAGACACTCTTAAATATCACCTGGGCCAGACACTCTTATATATAACCTGGGCCAGACACTCTTATATATCACCTGGGCCAGACACTCTTATATAACACCTGGGCCAGACACTCTTAAATAACACCTGGGCCAGACACTCTTATATATCACCTGGGCCAGACACTCTTATATATCACCTGGGCCAGACACTCTTATATATCACCTGGGCCAGACACTCTTATATATCACCTGGGCCAGACACTCTTAAATAACACCTGGGCCAGACACTCTTAAATATCACCTGTGCCAGACACTCTTAAATATCACCTGGGCCAGCCGCTCTTAAATATCACCTGGGCCAGCCACTCTTAAATATCACCTGGGCCAGCCGCTCTTAAATATCACCTGTGCCAGACACTCTTAAATATCACCTGGGCCAGACACTCTTAAATATCACCTGGGCCAGACACTCTTAAATATCACCTGGGCCAGCCACTCTTAAATATCACCTGGGCCAGCCCCTCTTAAATATCACCTGGGCCAGCCACCTCTAAATATCACCTGGGCCAGCCACTCCTAAATATTACCTGGGCCAGACACTCTTATATATCACCTGGGCCAGACACTCTTATATATCACCTGGGCCAGACACTCTTATATATCACCTGGGCCATACACTCTTAAATAACACCTGGGCCAGACACTCTTGAATATCACCTGGGCCAGACACTCTTAAATAACACCTGGGCCAGACACTCTTAAATATCACCTGGGCCAGACACTCTTAAATATCACCTGGGCCAGACACTCTTAAATATCACCTGGGCCAGACACTCTTATATATAACCTGGGCCAGACACTCTTATATATCACCTGGGCCAGACACTCTTATATAACACCTGGGCCAGACACTCTTAAATAACACCTGGGCCAGACACTCTTATATATCACCTGGGCCAGACACTCTTATATATCACCTGGGCCAGACACTCTTATATATCACCTGGGCCAGACACTCTTAAATATCACCTGGGCCAGACACTCTTAAATATCACCTGGGCCAGCTGCTCTTAAATATCACCTGGGCCAGCCACTCTTAAATATCACCTGGGCCAGCCGCTCTTAAATATCACCTGTGCCAGACACTCTTAAATATCACCTGGGCCAGACACTCTTAAATATCACCTGGGCCAGACACTCTTAAATATCACCTGGGCCAGCCACTCTTAAATATCACCTGGGCCAGCCCCTCTTAAATATCACCTGGGCCAGCCACCTCTAAATATCACCTGGGCCAGCCACTCCTAAATATTACCTGGGCCAGACACTCTTATATATCACCTGGGCCAGACACTCTTATATATCACCTGGGCCAGACACTCTTATATATCACCTGGGCCATACACTCTTAAATAACACCTGGGCCAGACACTCTTGAATATCACCTGGGCCAGACACTCTTAAATAACACCTGGGCCAGACACTCTTAAATATCACCTGGGCCAGACACTCTTAAATATCACCTGGGCCAGACACTCTTAAATATCACCTGGGCCAGACACTCTTATATATCACCTGGGCCAGACACCTTCCTACTAACACATACTGACTAACGAGGTGACACCAATTGGTGCGCCATACATGCTAACGAGTTATACGTGCTGAAGTCCAACCTCAAAACATAAATGGAAAAACCAAAGCCTGTAAAACTAACAATCAGAATACAGGAACCAGAAAGAGAGGATTATGGAGGGAGATGATGGTTCTGTTCATCACAGGAGACAATGTGTAATACTCTCCATATGTACCCAGCTCCTCCATTACCATGACTCCATGACTCTCTCTCTCTCTCTCCCTCTCAATCTCTCCATCGCTCTCTCTCTCTCTCTCCCCTCCTTCTCTCTGGTCCTCTCTCATCCTTCCCTCTGGTCCTCTCTCCTACTTCCCTCTGGTCCTCCCTCCTCCTTCTCTCTGGTCCTCTCTCCTACCTTCCCTCTGGTCCTCTCTCCTCCTTCCTTCTGGTCCTCTCTCCTACCTTCCCTCTGGTCCTCTCTCCTACCTTCCCTCTGGTCCTCTCTCGTACCTTCCCTCTTGTCCTCTCTCCTCCTTCCTTCTGGTCCTCTCTCCTCCTTCCCTCTGGTCCTCTCTCCTACCTTCCTTCTGGTCCTCCCTCCTACCTTCACTCTGGTCCTCTCTCCTACCTTCCCTCTGGTCCTCTCTCCTACCTTCCCTCTGGTCCTCTCTCGTACCTTCCCTCTTGTCCTCCCTCCTCCTTCCTTCTGGTCCTCTCTCCTCCTTCCCTCTGGTCCTCTCTCCTACCTTCCTTCTGGTCCTCCCTCCTACCTTCCCTCTGGTCCTCTCTCCTCCTTCCCTCTGGTCCTCTCTCCTATCTTCCCTCTGGTCCTCTCTCCTACCTTCCCTCTGGTCCTCTCTCCTCCTTCCCTCTGGTCCTCTCTCCTCCTTCCCTCTGGTCCTCCCTCCCTCTAGTCCTCCCTCCTCCTTCCCTCTGGTCCTCACTCCTCCTTCCCTCTGGTCCTCTCCTATCTTCCCTCTGGTCCTCTCTCCTACCTTCTCTCTGGTCCTCTCTCCTACCTTCTCTCTGGTCCTCTCTCGTCCTTCTCTCTGGTCCTCTCTCTTCCTTCCCTCTAGTCCTCTCTCTTCCTTCCCTCTGGTCCTCTCTCCTCCTTCCTTCTGGTCCTCTCTCCTACCTTCCCTCTGGTCCTCTCTCCTATCTTCCCTCTGGTCCTCTCTCGTACCTTCCCTCTGGTCCTCTCTCGTACCTTCCCTCTGGTCCTCTCTCCTACCTTCCATCTGGTCCTCTCTCCTCCTTACCTCTGGTCCTCTCTCCTACCTTCCCTCTGGTCCTCTCTCCTACCTTCCCTCTGGTTCTCTCTCGTACCTTCCCTCTGGTCCTCTCTCCTACCTTCTCTCTGGTCCTCTCTCCTCCTTCTCTCTGGTACTCTCTCTTACATTCCCTCTGGACCTCTCTCCTACCTTCCCTCTGGTCCTCTCTCCTCCTTCCCTCTGGTCCCCTCTCTGGTCCTCTCTCCTCCTTCCCTCTGGTCCTCTCTCCTCCTTCCCTCTGGTCCTCTCTTCTCCTTCCCTCTGATCCTATCTCCTCCTTCCCTCTGGTCCTCTCTCCTATCTTCCCTCTGGTCCTCTCCTATCTTCCCTCTTGTCCTCTCTCCTATCTTCCCTCTGGTCCTCTCTCCTATCTTCCCTCTTGTCCTCTCCCCTATCTTCCCTCTGGTCCTCTCTCCTACCTTCCCTCTAACTCTGTCTCCAATTCTATCTCTGAATCTGTTCCCCTTCCTTCCTACGCCCCTCTCTCTGTCTCCCCTCTCTCTGTCTCCCCTCTCTTTATCTCTTGTTTAATAGTAAACATGACACATTAAAAAAATTTGATTTGTTTTTCGAATTCTTTGTGTATCTGTGTAATCTGAGGGAAATATGTCTCTCTAATAACGTCATACATTTGGCAGGAGGTTAGGAAGTGCAGCTCAATTTCCACCTCATTTTGCGGGCAGTGTGCGTCTCTCTCTGTCTCTCTGCAGTGTGTATGTTGACTGAACTAGCGGAGGGGAACTGCAGGAGATGCGGTATCCATGACAATGACAAAATTATGACTTCATTAATCATTTATAAAGGATTTTTGTATTTTTTTTTAATTGGTAAAGTATATCTCACAGTTTGGAGTGAGATAAGAAGAGAGAGAAAGAGAAGAAGAGAGAGAAAGAGAAGAAGAGAGAGAAAGACAAGAGAGGGAAATATTTTTGCACTTGCATACTTCTAAGTAAGGTGGTCAATCACTCTCTCCATTTAACATAGGTGGCAGCAGTTAGCGGTTAGTTAGAGGCTAGCCCACCCGTGTGTGTTATAAAGATACAGTTAGCGGTTAGCTAGAGGCTAGCCCACCTGTGTGTGTTATAAAGATACAGTTAGCGGTTAGCTAGAGGCTAGCCCACCTGTGTGTGTTTATAAAGATACAGTTAGCGGTTAGCTAGAGGCTAGCCCACCTGTGTGTGTTATAAAGACACAGTTAGCAGTTAGCTAGAGGCTAGCCCACCTGTGTGTGTTATAAAGATACAGTTAGCGGTTAACTAGAGGCTAGCCCACCCGTGTGTGTTATAAAGATACAGTTAGCGGTTAGTTAGAGGCTAGCCCACCTGTGTGTGTTATAAAGATACAGTTAGCGGTTAGTTAGAGGTTAGCCCACCTGTTTGTGTTATAAAGATACAGTTAGCGGTTAGCTAGAGGCTAGCCCACCTTTGTGTGTTATAAAGATACAGTTAGCGGTTAGTTAGAGGCTAGCCCACCTGTGTGTGTTATAAAGATACAGTTAGCGGTTAGCTAGAGGCTAGCCCACCTGTGTGTGTTATAAAGACACAGTTAGCGGTTAGCTAGAGGCTAGCCCACCTGTGTGTGTTATAAAGATACAGTTAGCGTTTAGTTAGAGGCTAGCCAACCTGTTTTAAAAGTTAGCTTTTAGCTATTATCGGCTAGCCCATCTATACGCACATCACTAAGGAATTAACATGGTCCACACACATACACAGTCGCGAAGAAGACATGACAGCAGGCTTGTCATGGGTCCTCAGATCCTCATAAAGTTCTACAGCTGCACCAGTGAGAGCATCCTGACTGGCTGCATCACCACCTGGTATGACAACTGCTTGATCTCAAGGCAGAGGAAAGCCCTAAAAATTGTCAAAGACTCCAGCCACCAAAGTCATAGACTGTTCTCTCTGATGCCAGCAAGGCAAGCGGTACCGATGCACCGAGTCTGGAGCCAACAGGACCCTAAACAGCGTCTACCCCCAAGCAATGAGACTATTACAGAGTTAACCAAATAGCTACACCAGAGTTTCTGCAGTTTTTCATTTTGCACTAACTCTTGACTCATCACACATAGTTCTGCTGCTGTTTGTTATCTATCCTGTTGCCTAGTAACTTTATCCCTACCTATGTGAACATAATGTATCTACCTCAGTTACCTCGTACCCCTGCACATTGACTCAGTACTTGTACCCTGTGTATATAACCAAGTTATCATTGACTCTGTACTGGTACCCAGTGTATATAACCAATATATCGTTACTCATTGTGTATTTATTCCTTGTGTTATTATTTTTCAATTATTTCTCTATTTTTTTCTCTGTGTTGCTGTGAAGATTGGTGCATTATCAAGGTAAAGATAGCAGTTAGCCATTAGTGGCTAGCCCACCTGTGTGTGTTATCATGGTAAAGTTAACGTTTAGCTGTTAGCGGCTAGCCCAGTACCTGTGTGTGTTATCAAGGTAAAGTTAGCGTTTAGCTGTTAGCGGCTAGCCCAGTACCTGTGTGTGTTATCAAGGTAAAGTTAACGTTTAGCTGTTAGCGGCTAGCCCAGTACCTGTGTGTGTCATCAAGGTAAAGTTAGCGTTTGGCTGTTAGCGGCTAGCCCAGTACCTGTGTGTGTCATCAAGGTAAAGTTAGCGTTTAGCTGTTAGCGGCTAGCTCAGTACCTGTGTGTGTTATCAAGGTAAAGTTAGCGTTTAGCTGTTAGCGGCTAGCCCAGTACCTGTGTGTGTCATCAAGGTAAAGTTAGCGTTTAGCTGTTAGCGGCTAGCCCAGTACCTGTGTGTGTCATCAAGGTAAAGTTAGCGTTTAGCTGTTAGCGGCTAGCCCAGTACCTGTGTGTGTCATCAAGGTAAAGTTAGCGTTTAGCTGTTAGCGGCTAGCCCACCTGTGTGTGTAATCAAGGTAAAGTTAGCGTTTAGCTGTTAGCGGCTAGCTCAGTACCTGTGTGTGTTATCAAGGTAAAGTTAGCGTTTAGCTGTTAGCGGCTAGCCCAGTACCTGTGTGTGTTATCAAGGTAAAGTTAGCGTTTGGCTGTTAGCGGCTAGCCCAGTACCTGTGTGTGTTATCAAGGTAAAGTTAGCGTTTAGCTGTTAGCGGCTAGCCCAGTACCTGTGTGTGTTATCAAGGTAAAGTTAGCGTTTAGCTGTTAGCGGCTAGCCCAGTACCTGTGTGTGTAATCAAGGTAAAGTTAGCGTTTAGCTGTTAGCGGCTAGCTCAGTACCTGTGTGTGTTATCAAGGTAAAGTTAGCGTTTAGCTGTTAGCGGCTAGCCCAGTACCTGTGTGTGTTATCAAGGTAAGTTAGCGTTTAGCTGTTAGCGGCTAGCCCAGTACCTGTGTGTGTTATCAAGGTAAAGTTAGCGTTTAGCTGTTAGCGGCTAGCCCAGTACCTGTGTGTGTTATCAAGGTAAAGTTAGCGTTTAGCTGTTAGCGGCTAGCCCAGTACCTGTGTGTGTTATCAAGGTAAAGTTAGTGTTTAGCTGTTAGCGGCTAGCCCAGTACCTGTGTGTGTTATCAAGGTAAGTTAGTGTTTAGCTGTTAGCGGCTAGCCCAGTACCTGTGTGTGTTATCAAGGTAAGTTAGCGTTTGGCTGTTAGCGGCTAGCCCAGTACCTGTGTGTGTTATCAAGGTAAAGTTAGCGTTTGGCTGTTAGCGGCTAGCCCAGTACCTGTGTGTGTTATGAAGGTAAAGTTAGCGTTTGGCTGTTAGCGGCTAGCCCAGTACCTGTGTGTGTTATCAAGGTAAAGTTAGCGTTTGGCTGTTAGCGGCTAGCCCAGTACCTGTGTGTGTTATGAAGGTAAAGTTAGCGTTTAGCTGTTAGCGGCTAGCCCAGTACCTGTGTGTGTTATCAAGGTAAAGTTAGCGTTTAGCTGTTAGCGGCTAGCCCACCTGTGTGTGTTATCAAGGTAAAGTTAGCGTTTAGCTGTTAGCGGCTAGCCCAGTACCTGTGTGCGTTGCCGTGGCTGCCAGGCCTCTTCCAGAGCGTAGCTAACGAAGGGTCCACTGCAGACACAGCACTCCAGCAGGACGGGGCTAGCCAGCTGGTGGTTGGTTCTCACCCCCCATGGTCCGCCCCCAAGGTGCACCTCAGACTCCGCCTCCTTCTGCTTAGCGTCACCGTGGTGACGGCTCAACATCTTCCACTTCCTGACCTGCAGAACCGAGACAAAACACAAACAAGTCTTTACTTCCTATTTAAAATACACTTCATAAATATACCTCATTGCATTTAAATTTTAACATAGGCTACCTCTCTAATGGCCCTGGTCAAAACTAGTGCACTATCCCTATAGAACCTGGGCAAAAGTAGTGCACTTCCCCTATAGAGCCTGGTCTAAACTAATGCACTACCCCTATAGTGCCTGGTCTAAACTAGTGCACTACATAGTGAATAGGGTGCTATTTTCCAGAACATTTTTAATATAGAAAATGAGATGAAAGCAAGCGACAGGTATCAGCTGTATAGATGCTCCAGAATGATCCCTTGATTCAACAGGAACGTGTTCATTAGTTCACACCATAACAAAATGTTTTGCGACAAAATGAATTTTGTAATTGAACCAGATTAGGGAGAACCTCCTTGTTTCGGTCTGTTTTCTTCCGTTTGCTGCCTACTGAATACAATCTAGGGTCATAGAGAAGGTTAGGAGTCCTGGTTAGTAACATGGCAGAACATACCCTGGGCACATTCCATCACAACATCCACACAACATCCACACAACATCCACACAACACACACACAACATCCACACAACATCCACACAACACACACACAACATCCACACAACACACACACAACATCCACACAACATCCACACAACACACACACAACATCCATACAACACACAACATCCACACAACACACACACAACATCCACACAACACACAACATCCACACAACACACACACAACATCCACACAACACACACACAACATCCACACAACATCCATACAACACACAACATCCACACAACACACACACAACATCCACACAACACACACACAACACACACACAACACACACACAACATCCACACAACACACACACAACATCCACACAACATCCATACAACACACAACATCCACACAACATCCACACAACACACACACAACATCCACACAACATCCACACAACACACACACAACATCCACACAACATCCACACAACACACACACACACAACCACACAACACACACACACAACACACACACAACATTCACACAACACACACACACAACATCCACACAACATCCACACAACATCCATACAACACACAACATTCACACAACATCCACACAACACACACACAACATCCACACAACATCCACACAACACACACACAACATCCACACAACATCCACACAACACACACACAACATCCACACAACACACACACAACATCCACACAACATCCACACAACACACACACAACATCCACACAGCACACACACACACAACATCCACACAACATCCACACAACACACACACAACATCCACACAACATCCATACAACACACAACATTCACACAACATCCACACAACACACACACAACATCCACACAACATCCACACAACACACACACAACATCCACACAACATCCACACAACACACACACAACATCCACACAGCACACACACACAACATCCACACAACACACACACAACATCCACACAACACACACACAACATCCATACAACACACAACATCCACACAACACACACACAACATCCACACAACATCCACACAACATCCATACAACACACAACATCCACACAACACACACACAACATCCACACAACACACAACATCCACACAACACACACACAACATCCACACAACACACACACAACATCCACACAACATCCATACAACACACAACATCCACACAACACACACACAACATCCACACAACATCCATACAACACACAACATCCACACAACATCCACACAACATCCACACAACATCCACACAACACACACACAACATCCACACAACACACACACACACAACCACACAACACACACACACACACACACACAACATTCACACAACACACACACACAACATCCACACAACATCCACACAACACACACACAACATCCACACAACATCCATACAACACACAACATTCACACAACATCCACACAACACACACACAACATCCACACAACATCCACACAACACACACACAACATCCACACAACATCCACACAACACACACACAACATCCACACAACACACACACAACATCCACACAACACACACACAACATCCACACAACATCCACACAACATCCACACAACACACACACAACATCCACACAGCACACACACACAACATCCACCCAACATCCACACAACACACACACAACATCCACACAACATCCATACAACACATAACATTCACACAACATCCACACAACACACACACAACATCCACACAACATCCACACAACACACACACAACATCCACACAACATCCACACAACACACACACAACATCCACACAGCACACACACACAACATCCACACAACACACACACAACATCCACACAGCACACACACACAACATCCACACAACATCCACACAACACACACACAACATCCACACAACATCCATACAACACACAACATCCACACAACATCCACACAACATCCACACAACACACACACAACATCCACACAACATCCACACAACACACACACACACAACCACACAACACACACACACAACACACACACAACATTCACACAACACACACACACAACATCCACACAACACACAAAACACACACACAACATCCACACAACACACACACACAACATCCACACAACACACACACAACATCCACACAACACACATTCAACACATCACACACACAACATCCACACAACACACAACATACACACAACACACACACACAACATCCACACAACACACACACAACACACACACACAACATCCACACAACACACACACAACATCCACACAACATCCACACAACACACACATGGGGGGGGGTGGGTCAATATCATTAGCAAAGCTAACTAAAAAGCAGCATTCCCCAAGAGAGGACGGCTTTCACTTCAGCAGTGATGAATTCATAAACTTCTTTGAGGAAAAGATCATGATCATTAGAAAGCTAATTATGGACTCCTCTTTAAATCTGCGTATTTCTCCAAAGCTCAGTTGTCCTGAGTCTGCACAACTCTGCCAGGACCTAGGATCAAGAGAGACGCTCAAGTGTTTTAGTACTATGTCTCTCGACACAATGAGGAAAATAATCATGGCCTCTAAACCTTCAAGCTGCATACTGGACCCTATTCCAACTAAACTACTGAAAGAGCTGCGTCCTGTGCTTGGCCCTCCTACAACATCCACACAACATCCACACAACACACACACAACATCCACACAACACACACACAACATCCACACAGCACACACACACAACATCCACACAACACACACACAACATCCACACAGCACACACACACAACATCCACACAACACACACACAACATCCACACAGCACACACACACAACATCCACACAACACACACACAACATCCACCATAATAAAGCCTCTCTTGAAAAAGCCAAACCTTGACCCAGAAAATATAAAAAACTATCTGCCTATATCGAATCTTCCATTCCTCTCAAAAATTGTAGAAAAGGCTGTTGCGCAACAACTCACTGCCTTCCTGAAGACAAACACTGTATATGAAATGCTTCAGTCTGGTTTTAGACCCCATCATAGCACTGAGACGGCACTTGTGAAGGTGGTAAATGACCTTTTAATGGCATCAGACCGAGGCTCTGCATCTGTCCTCGTGCTCCTAGACCTTAGTGCTGCTTTTGATACCATTGATCACCACATTCTTTTGGAGAGATTGGAAACCCAAATTGGTCTACACTGACAAGTTCTGGCCTGGTTTAGATCTTATCCGTGTGTCCCTGTGGATGGTTTGTCCTCTGACAAATCAATTGTAAGTTTCGGTGTTCCTCAAGGTTCCGTTTTAGGACCACTATTGTTTTCACTATATATTTTACCTCTTGGGGATGTCATTCGAAAACATCATGTTAACTTTCACTGCTATGCGGATGACACACAGCTGTACATTTCAATGAAACATGGTGAAGCCCCAAAATTGCCCTCGCTAGAAGCATGTGTTTCAGACATAAGGAAGTGGATGGCTGCAAACGTTCTACTAAGTGTGCTCTCTCTAAATCTCTCTTTCTTTCTTTCTCTCTCTCTGAGGACCTGAGCCCTAGGACCATGCCTCAGGACTACCTGGCATGATGACTCCTTGTTGTCCCCAGTCCACCTGGCTGTGCTGCTGCTTCAGTTTCAACTGTTCTGCCTGCGGCTATGGAACCCTGACCTGTTCACTACTATTATTTGACCATGCTGGTCATTTATGAACATTTGAACATCTTGGCCATGTTCTGTTATAATCTCCACCCGGCACAGCCAGAAGAGGACTGGCCACCCCACATAGCCTGGTTCCTCTCTAGGTTTCTTCCTAGGTGTTTGGCCTTTCTAGGGAGTTTTTCCTAGCTGCCGTGCTTCTACACCTGCATGGCTTGCTGTTTGGGGTTTTAGGCTGGGTTTCTGAACAGCACTTTAATATATCAGCTGATGTAAGAAGGGCTATATAAATAGATTTGATTTGATAATTACATTAGATAATAGTGTATAAACTAGTAAATATTTATATTAAATAATAGTATATAACCAGTAGATATTTACATTAGATAATAGTGTATATAACCTAGTAGATATTTACATAGCAATATTGCACCCTATTCCCTATGGACCATCTGGTCAAAAGTAGTGCACTTTAAAGGGAATAGGGTGCCATTTGGAAGGAAGATAATATTACTAGTGTTAGATGTTATTAGAGTATCTAGCTATCCATTACACAGGAATCAGTCGGTCTGGGTCTGCGTTCTCTGACCCCCAGCCCAGTGGAAACAGGGATTGTTGTCTCACTGTGAACGACCGTGTTCTAGAATGCACCATGAGATCCAAGATAATCCCCCCCCCCCCCCTCCTCCTCCTCAACTTTCCGGCTTTTTCCCGAAGATAGTGGCAGAAAAATGTGTCATGTTTCATGTAGCCTCTGCTCCGCATGGACGGTGTGTGAGTGTGAGTGTGTGTGTGGGTGTATCTGTGTATCTTTGTGTGTGTATCTGTGTATCTGTGTATCTGTGTGGGTGTATCTGTGTATCTTTGTGGGTGTATCTGTGTATCTGTGTATCTGTGTGGATGTATCTGTGTATCTTTGTGGGTGTATCTGTGTATCTGTGTGGGTGTATCTGTGTATCTGTGTGTGTGTGTATCTGGGTATCTGTTTGGGTGTATCTGTGTGTCTGTATCTGTGTATCTGTGTGTGTGTATCTGTGTATCTGTGTGGGTGTATCTGTGTATCTGTGTGGGTGTGTCTGTGTATCTGTGTGTGTGTGTATCTGTGTATCTGTGTGGGTGTATCTGTGTATCTGTGTGGGTGTATCTGTGTATCTGTGTGTGTGTGCATCTGTGTGTGTGTGCATCTGTGTATCTGTGTGTGTGTGCATCTGTGTATCTTTGTGTATGTGTATCTGTGTGTGTGTGTGTATCTGTGTATCTGTGTGTGTGTGTATCTATGTATCTGTGTGTATCTGTGTATCTGTGTGTGTATGTGTGTGTGTGTGTGTCTGTGTGTGTGTGTGTGTGTCTGTGTGTGTGTAAAAGCACCTGGGCCCAGGATTAAAACAGTGTGTGTGTGTGTGTGTGTGTGTGTGTGTGTGTATGTGTGTGTAAAAGTACCTGGGTCCAGGATTAAAACAGATCAGCACTCCTATTGGAGGAATACATATACTAGAATACAGACCCTGGAATACAGACCCTAGAATACAGACCCTAGATTACAGACCCTAAAATACAGACCCTAGAATACAGACCCTAGAATACAGACCCTAGAATACAGACCCTAGAATACAGACCCTAGATTACAGACCCTAAAATACAGAGCCTAGAATACAGACCCTAGATTACAGACCCTAAAATACAGAGCCTAGAATACAGACCCTAGATTACAGACCCTAAAATACAGAGCCTAGAATACAGACCCTAGAATACATACCTTATTTACATAAGCATTCAGACCTTTTGCTATGGGACTTGAGATGTTTCTACAACTTGATTGGTGTCCACCTGGGGTAAATTCAATTGATTGGACATGATTTGGAAAGGCACACACCTGTCTATATAAGATCCCACAGTTGACAGGTGCATGTCAGTGCAAAAACCAAGCCATGAGGTCGAAGGAATTGTCCGTAGAGCTCAGAGACAGGATTGTGTCGAGGCACAGATCTGGGGAAGGGTACCAAAACATTTCTGCAGCATTGAAGGTCCCGAAGTGACCTCCAACATTCTTAAATGGAAGAAGTTTGGAACCACCAAGACTTTTCCCAAAGCTGGTCACCCGGCCAAACTGAGCAATAAGGGGACAAGGGCATTGGCCAGGGAGGTGACCAAGAACCTAATGGTCACTCTGACAGCGCTCCAGAGTTCCTCTCCTCTGTGGAGATGGGCGAGCCTTCCAGAAAGACAACCATCTCTGCAGCACTCCACCAATCAGACCTTTATAGTAGAGTGGCCAGACGGAAGCCACTCATCAGTAAAAAGGCACAAGATCGCCACTTGGAGTTTGCCAAAAGGCATCTAAAGGACTCTCAGAACATTTAAAAAAATATATATATATTTATATTGATTTCACCTTTATTTAACCAGGTAGGCTAGTTGAGAACACCTTTATTTAACCAGGTAGGCCAGTTAAGAACAAGCTGTCATTTACCACTGCGACCTGGCCAAGATAAAGCAAAGCAGTGCGACACAAACAACAACACAGAGTTACACATGGAGTAAACAACAAACAAGTCAATGATAGTAGAAAAAATAAAGTCTATATACAGTGTGTGCAAAAGGCATGAGGAGGTAGGCAATAAATAGGCAAATTAGCAGATTAACACTGGAGTGATAAATGAACAGATGATGATGTGCAAGTAGAGATACTGGTGTGCAAAAGAGGGGAAAAGTAAATATAAACAGTATGGGGATGAGGTAGGTAGATTGGATGGGCTATTTACAGATGGACTATGTACAGCTGCAGCGATCGGTTAGCTGCTCAGATAGCTGAGCTAGTTTAAAGATAGTGAGGGAAATAGAAGTCTCCAGCCTCAGTGATTTTTGCAATTCATTCCAGTCACTGTGGCAGCAAAGCACTGGAAGGAAAGGCGGCCAAATGAGGTGTTGGCTTTGGGTATGATCAGTGAGATACACCTGCTGGAGCGCGTGCTACGGGTGGGTGTTGCCATCGTGACCAGTGAACTGAGATAAGGCGGAGCTTGATTTTAGATTGGAGATGTTTAATATGAGTCTGGAAGGAGAGTTTACAGTCTAGCCAGACACCTAGGTATTTATAGATGTCCACATATTCTAGGTCAGAACCATCCAGGATGGTGATGCTAGTCGGCCAGGGCGGGTTCAGGCAGCGAACGGTTGAAAAGCATGCATTTGGTTTTTACTAGCGTTTAAGAGCAGTTGGAGGCCATGGAAGGAGTGTTGTATGGCATTGAAGCTCATTTGGAGGTTAGTTAGCACAGTGTCCAAGGAAGGGCCAGATGTATACAGAATTGTGACGTCTGCATAGAGGTGGATCAGGGAATCACCCGCAGCAAGAGCAACATCATTGATGTATACAGAGAAAAGAGTTGAGAATTGAACCCTGTGGTACCCCCACAGAGACTGCCAGAGGACCGGACAACAGGCCCTCCGATTTGACACACTGAACTCTGTCTGCAAAGTAGTTGGTGAACCAGGCAAGGCAGTCATTTGAGAAACCAAGGCTGCTGAGTCTGCCAATAAGAATGTGGTGATTGACTGAGTCGAAAGCCTTGGCCAGGTTGATGAAGACGGCTGCACAGTACTGTCTTTTATTGATGGCGGTTATGATATCGTTTAGTACTTTGAGCGTGGCTGAGGTGCACCCGTGACCGGCTCGGAAACCGGATTGCACAGCAGAGAAGGTAGAATGGGGTTCGAAATGGTCAGTGATCTGTATGTTAACTTAACTTGGCTTTCGAAGACTTTAGAGAGGCAGGTCATCATAGATATAGGTCTATAGCAGTTTGGGTCTAGAGTGTCACCCCCTTTGAAGAGGTGTCTTCCTACCTGATAACAGGTGAGTCTTATAGCTTAGTGCTGGTGTCTTCCTACCTGATAACAGGTGAGCCTTACAGCTTAGTGCTGGTGTCTTCCTCCCTGATTACAGGTGAGTCGTATAGCTTAGTGCTGGTATCTTCCTACCAGATAACAGGTGAGCCTTATAGCTTAGTGCTGGTGTCTTCCTACCTGATAACATGTTTAGTCTTATAGCTTAGTGCTGGTGTCTTCCTACCTGATAACAGGTGAGCCTTACAGCTTAGTGCTGGTGTCTTCCTCCCTGATTACAGGTGAGTCGTATAGCTTAGTGCTGGTGTCTTCCTACCTGATAACAGGTGAGCCTTATAGCTTAGTGCTGGTGTCTTCCTACCTGATAACAGGTGAGCCTTACAGCTTAGTGCTGGTGTCTTCCTACCTGATAACAGGTGAGTCGTATAGCTTAGTGCTGGTGTCTTCGCTCCTGATAACAGGTGAGCCTTACAGCTTAGTGCTGGTGTCTTCCTACCTGATAACATGTTTAGTCTTATAGCTTAGTGCTGGTGTCTTCCTACCTGATAACAGGTGAGCCTTATAGCTTAGTGCTGGTGTCTTCCTACCAGATAACAGGTGAGCCTTACAGCTTAGTGCTGGTGTCTTCCTACCTGATAACAGGTGAGTCGTATAGCTTAGTGCTGGTGTCTTCCTACCTGATAACAGGTGAGCCTTATAGCTTAGTGCTGGTGTCTTCCTACCTGATAACAGGTGAGTCTTATAGCTTAGTGCTGGTGTCTTCCTACCTGATAACAGGTGAGTCTTATAGCTTAGTGCTGGTGTCTTCCTACCTGATAACGGGTGAGTCTTATAGCTTAGTGCTGGTGTCTTCCTACCTGATATCCGGTGAGACATATAGCTTAGTGCTGGTGTCTTCCTACCTGATAACAGGTGAGTCTTATAGCTTAGTGCTGGTGTCGTCCTACCTGATAACAGGTGAGTCTTATAGCTTAGTGCTGGTGTCTTCCTACCTGATAACAGGTGAGCCTTACAGCTTAGTGCTGGTGTCTTCCTACCTGATAACAGGTGAGTCTTATAGCTTAGTGCTGGTGTCTTCCTACCTGATAACAGGTGAGTCTTATAGCTTAGTGCTGGTGTCTTCCTACCTGATAACAGGTGAGTCTTGTAGCTTAGTGCTGGTGTCTTCCTACCTGATAACAGGTGAGTCTTATAGCTTAGTGCTGGTGTCTTCCTACCTGATAACAGGTGAGTCTTGTAGCTTAGTGCTGGTGTCTTTCTACCTGATAACAGGTGAGACATATAGCTTAGTGCTGGTGTCGTCCTACCAGATAGCAGGTGAGCCTTATAGCTTAGTGCTGGTGTCTTCCTACCTGATAACAGGTGAGCCTTATAGCTTAGTGCTGGTGTCTTCCTACCTAATAACAGGTGAGCCTTATAGCTTAGTGCTGGTGTCTTCCTCCCTGATTACAGGTGAGTCGTATAGCTTAGTGCTGGTGTCTTCGCTCCTGATAACAGGTGAGCCTTATAGCTTAGTGCTGGTGTCTTCCTACCTGATAACAGGTGAGAATTATAGCTTAGTGCTGGTATCGTCCTACCTGATATCCAGTGAGCCGTATAGCTTAGTGCTGGTGTCGTCCTACCTGATAACAGGTGAGTGTTATAGCTGAGTGCTGGTGTCTTCCTACCTAATAACAGGTGAATCTTATAGCTTAGTGCTGGTGTCTTCATACCTGATAACATGTGAGTCTTATAGCTTAGTGCTGGTGTCTTCCTACCTGATAACAGGTGAGCCTTATAGCTTAGTGCTGGTATCTTCCTACCAGATAACAGGTGAGCCTTATAGCTTAGTGCTGGTGTCTTCCTACCTGATAACATGTTTAGTCTTATAGCTTAGTGCTGGTGTCTTCTTTCCTGATAACATGTTTAGTCTTATAGCTTAGTGCTGGTGTCTTCCTACCTGATAACAGGTGAGTCTTATAGCTTAGTGCTGGTGTCTTCCTACCAGATAACAGGTGAGCCTTATAGCTTAGTGCTGGTGTCTTTCTACCTGATAACAGGTGAGACATATAGCTTAGTGCTGGTGTCGTCCTACCAGATAGCAGGTGAGCCTTATAGCTTAGTGCTGGTGTCTTCCTTCCTGATAACATGTGAGCCTTATAGCTTAGTGCTGGTGTCTTCCTACCTGATAACAGGTGAGCCTTATAGCTTAGTGCTGGTGTCTTCCTCCCTGATTACAGGTGAGTCGTATAGCTTAGTGCTGGTGTCTTCGCTCCTGATAACAGGTGAGCCTTATAGCTTAGTGCTGGTGTCTTCCTACCTGATAACAGGTGAGTCTTATAGCTTGGTGCTGGTGTCTTCCTACCTGATAACAGGTGAGTCTTATAGCTTAGTGCTGTTATCTTCCTACCTGATAACAGGTGAGCCTTATAGCTTAGTACTGGTGTCTTTCTACCTGATAACAGGTGAGACATATAGCGTAGTGCTGGTGTCGTCCTACCAGATAGCAGGTGAGCCTTATAGCTTAGTGCTGGTGTCTTCCTACCTGATAACAGGTGAGCCTTATAGCTTAGTGCTGGTGTCTTCCTACCTGATAACAGGTGAGCCTTATAGCTTAGTGCTGGTGTCTTCCTCCCTGATTACAGGTGAGTCGTATAGCTTAGTGCTGGTGTCTTCGCTCCTGATAACAGGTGAGCCTTATAGCTTAGTGCTGGTGTCTTCCTACCTGATAACAGGTGAGAATTATAGCTTAGTGCTGGTATCGTCCTACCTGATATCCAGTGAGCCTTATAGCTTAGTGCTGGTGTCGTCCTACCTGATAACAGGTGAGTGTTATAGCTTAGTGCTGGTGTCTTCCTACCTGATAACAGGTGAGTCTTATAGCTTAGTGCTGGTGTCTTCATACCTGATAACATGTGAGTCTTATAGCTTAGTGCTGGTGTCTTCCTACCTGATAACAGGTGAGCCTTATAGCTTAGTGCTGGTATCTTCCTACCTGATAACAGGTGAGCCTTATAGCTTAGTGCTGGTGTCTTCCTACCTGATAACATGTTTAGCCTTATAGCTTAGTGCTGGTGTCTTTCTACCTGATAACAGGTGAGACATATAGCTTAGTGCTGGTGTCTTCGCTCCTGATAACAGGTGAGCCTTATAGCTTAGTGCTGGTGTCTTCCTACCTGATAACAGGTGAGAATTATAGCTTAGTGCTGGTATCGTCCTACCTGATATCCAGTGAGCCTTATAGCTTAGTGCTGGTGTCGTCCTACCTGATAACAGGTGAGTGTTATAGCTTAGTGCTGGTGTCTTCCTACCTGATAACAGGTGAGTCTTATAGCTTAGTGCTGGTGTCTTCCTACCTGATAACAGGTGAGACATATAGCTTAGTGCTGGTGTCTTCGCTCCTGATAACAGGTGAGCCTTATAGCTTAGTGCTGGTGTCGTCCTACCTGATAACAGGTGAGTCTTATAGCTTAGTGCTGGTGTCTTCCTACCTGATAACAGGTGAGACATATAGCTTAGTGCTGGTGTCTTCGCTCCTGATAACAGGTGAGTCTTATAGCTTAGTGCTGGTGTCGTCCTACCTGATAACAGGTGAGTGTTATAGCTTAGTGCTGGTGTCTTCCTACCTGATAACAGGTGAGTGTTATAGCTTAGTGCTGGTGTCTTCCTACCTGATAACAGGTGAGACATATAGCTTAGTGCTGGTGTCTTCGCTCCTGATAACAGGTGAGCCTTATAGCTTAGTGCTGGTGTCTTCCTACCTGATAACAGGTGAGAATTATAGCTTAGTGCTGGTGTCTTCCTACCTGATAACATGTGAGTCTTATAGCTTAGTGCTGGTGTCTTCCTAACTGATAACAGGTGAGCCTTATAGCTTAGTGCTGGTATCTTCCTACCAGATAACAGGTGAGCCTTATAGCTTAGTGCTGGTGTCTTCCTACCTGATAACATGTTTAGCCTTATAGCTTAGTGCTGGTGTCTTTCTACCTGATAACAGGTGAGACATATAGCTTAGTGCTGGTGTCGTCCTACCAGATAGCAGGTGAGCCTTATAGCTTAGTGCTGGTGTCTTCCTACCTGATAACAGGTGAGCCTTATAGCTTAGTGCTGGTGTCTTCCTACCTGATAACAGGTGAGCCTTATAGCTTAGTGCTGGTGTCTTCCTCCCTGATTACAGGTGAGTCGTATAGCTTAGTGCTGGTGTCTTCGCTCCTGATAACAGGTGAGCCTTATAGCTTAGTGCTGGTGTCTTCCTACCTGATAACAGGTGAGAATTATAGCTTAGTGCTGGTATCGTCCTACCTGATATCCAGTGAGCCTTATAGCTTAGTGCTGGTGTCGTCCTACCTGATAACAGGTGAGTGTTATAGCTTAGTGCTGGTGTCTTCCTACCTGATAACAGGTGAGTCTTATAGCTTAGTGCTGGTGTCTTCCTACCTGATATCCGGTGAGCCTTATAGCTTAGTGCTGGTGTCTTCCTACCTGATAACAGGTGAGCCTTATAGCTTAGTGCTGGTGTCTTCATACCTGATAACATGTGAGTCTTATAGCTTAGTGCTGGTGTCTTCCTACCTGATAACAGGTGAGCCTTATAGCTTAGTGCTGGTATCTTCCTACCAGATAACAGGTGAGCCTTATAGCTTAGTGCTGGTGTCTTCCTACCTGATAACATGTTTAGTCTTATAGCTTAGTGCTGGTGTCTTCTTTCCTGATAACATGTTTAGTCTTATAGCTTAGTGCTGGTGTCTTCCTACCTTATAACAGGTGAGTCTTATAGCTTAGTGCTGGTGTCTTCCTACTAGATAACAGGTGAGCCTTATAGCTTAGTGCTGGTGTCTTCGTTCCTGATAACAGGCGAGCCTTATAGCTTAGTGCTGGTGTCTTCCTACCTGGTAACAGGTGAGCATTATAGCTTAGTGCTGGTGTCGTCCTACCTGATATCAGGTGAGCCTTATAGCTTAGTGCTGGTGTCGTTCTACCTGATAACAGGTGAGTGGTATAGCTTAGTGCTGGTGTCTTCCTACCTGATAACAGGTGAGCCTTATAGCTTAGTGCTGGTGTCTTCCTACCTGATAACAGGTGACTCTTATAGCGTAGTGTTGGTGTCTTCCTACCTGATAACAGGTGAGTCTTATAGCTTAGTGCTGGTGTCTTCCTACCAGATAACAGGTGAGCCTTATAGCTTAGTGTAACCTAGTATTGTAACCTAGCGTTGTAACCCAGGGTTGTAACCCAGCGTTGTAACCCAGCATTGTAACCCAGCATTGTAACCCAGCGTTGTAACCTAGCGTTGTAACCTAGTGTTGTAACCCAGCATTGTAACCTAGTGTTGTAACCCAGCATTGTAACCTAGTGTTGTAACCCAGCATTGTAACCTTGTTTTGTAACCTATTGTTGTTACCCAGCATTGTAACCCAGCATTGTAACCCAGCATTGTAACCCAGCGTTGTAACCCAGCGTTGTAACCTTGCATTGTAACCTAGTGTTGTATCCTAGTGTTGTATTCTAGTGTTGTATCCTAGTGTTGTATCCTAGTGTTGTATCCTAGTGTTGTAACCCAGCATTGTAACCCAGTGTTGTAACCCAGCGTTGTAACCCAGCGTTGTAACCTAGTGTTGTATCCTAGTGTTGTAACCTAGTGTTGTAGCCTAGTGTTGTAAACTAGTGTTGTAACCCAGCGTTGTAACCTAGTGTTGTAACCTAGTGTTGTAATCCAGCATTGTAACCCAGTGTTTTAACCTAGTGTTGTATCCTAGTGTTGTAACCCAGCATTGTAACCCAGCGTTGTAACCTAGTGTTGTATCCTAGTGTTGTAACCCAGCATTGTAACCCAGCATTGTAACCCAGCGTTGTAACCTAGTGTTGTAACGTAGTGTTGTAACCCAGCATTGTAACCCAGTGTTGTAACATATTGTTGTAACCCAGCGTTGTAACCTAGTGTTGTAACCCAGCGTTGTAACCTAGTGTTGTAACCCAGCATTGTAACCTAGTGTTGTAACCCAGCATTGTAACATAGTGTTGTAACCCAGCATTGTAACCCAGCATTGTAACCTAATGTTGTAACCCAGCATTGTAACCTAGTGTTGTAACCCAGCATTGTAACCTAGTGTTGTAACCCAGCATTGTAACCCAGCATTGTAACCTTGTGTTGTAACCTATTGTTGTTACCCAGCATTGTAACCCAGCATTGTAACCCAGTGTTGTAACCCAGCATTGTAACCCAGCATTGTAACCCAGCATTTTAACCCAGCATTTTATCCTAGTGTTGTAACCCAGTGTTGTAACCCAGCATTTTACCCTAGTGTTCTAACCCAGCATTTTAACCCAGCATTGTAACCCATCATTGTAACCTAGTGTTGTAACCCAGCATTGCAACCTATGGTTGTAACCCAGCATTGTAACCTAGTGTTGTAACCCAGCATTGTAACCTAGTGTTGTAACCTAGTGTTGTAACCCAGCATTGTAACCTAGTGTTATAACCCAGCATTGTAACCTAGTGTTGTAACCAAGCATTGTAACCCAGCGTTGTAACCCAGCATTGTAACCTAGTGTTGTAACCCAGTATTGTAACCCAGCATTTTAACCCAGTGTTGTAACCTAGTGTTGTTACCTAGTGTTGTAACCCAGCATTGTAACCTAGTGTTGTAACCTAGTGTTGTAACCCAGCATTGTAACCCAGCATTGTAACCTAGTGTTGTAACCCAGTATTGTAACCCAGCGTTGTAACCCAGCGTTGTAACCTAGTGTTGTAACCCAGCATTGTAACCCAGCATTGTAACCCAGCATTGTAACCTAGTGTTGTAACCCAGCATTGTAACTCAGCATTGTAACCTAGGGTTGTAACCTAGGGTTGTAACCAAGCATTGTAACCCAGCATTGTAACCCAGTCCTGTAACCCAGCATTGTAACCTAGTGTTGTAACCTAGTGTTGTCACCCAGCATTGTAACCTAGTGTTGTAACCCAGCGTTGTAACCCAGCATTGTAACCCAGTCTTGTAACCCAGCATTGTAACCTAGTGTTGTAACCTAGTGTTGTCACCCAGCATTGTAACCTAGTGTTGTAACCCAGCGTTGTAACCCAGTGTTGTAACCCAGCGTTGTAACCTAGTGTTGTAACCCAGCATTGTAACCCAGCATTTTAACCCAGCATTGTAACCCAGTGTTGTAACCCAGTGTTGTAACCCAGTGTTGTAACCCAGCGTTGTAACCTAGTGTTGTAACCCAGCATTGTAACCCAGCATTTTAACCCAGCATTGTAACCCAGTGTTGTAACCCAGTGTTGTAACCCAGTGTTGTAACCCAGCATTTTACCCTAGTGTTGTACCCCAGCATTGTAACCCAGCATTGTAACCTAGTGTTATAACCCAGCATTGTAACCTAGCATTGTAACCCAGCATTGTAACCTAGTGTTGTAACCCAGCATTGTAACCCAGCATTGTAACCCAGCATTGTAACCTAGTGTTGTAACCCAGCATTGTAACCCAGCATTGTAACCCAGCGTTGTAACCCAGCATTGTAACCTAGTGTTGTAACCCAGCATTGTAACCCAGCATTGTAACCTAGTGTTGTAACCCAGCATTGTAACCTAGTGTTGTTATACATTGTTGTAACCCAGCATTGTAACCTAGTGTTGTTACGTATTGTTGTAACCCAGCATTGTAACCCAGCATTGTAACCTAGTGTTGTAACCCAGCATTGTATCCCAGCATTGTAACCTAGTGTTGTAGCCCAGCATTGTAACCTAGTGTTGTAACCCAGCATTGTAACCTAGTGTTGTTATATATTGTTGTAACCCAGCATTGTAACCTAGTGTTGTTACGTATTGTTGTAACCCAGCATTGTAACCCAGCATTGTAACCTAGTGTTGTAACCCAGCATTGTATCCCAGCATTGTAACCTAGTGTTGTAACCCAGCATTGTAACCCAGCATTGTAACCTAGTGTTGTAACCCAGCATTGTATCCCAGCATTGTAACCTAGTGTTGTAGCCCAGCATTGTAACCTAGTGTTGTAACCCAGCATTGTAACCTAGTGTTGTTATATATTGTTGTAACCCAGCATTGTAACCTAGTGTTGTTACGTATTGTTGTAACCCAGCATTGTAACCCAGCATTGTAACCTAGTGTTGTAACCCAGCATTGTATCCCAGCATTGTAACCTAGTGTTGTAGCCCAGCATTGTAACCTAGTGTTGTAACCCAGCATTGTAACCTAGGGTTGTTATATATTGTTGTAACCCAGCATTGTATCCTAGTGTTGTAACCTAGTGTTGTAA
>NC_143025.1:93142500-93200000 GCF_057628025.1 Oncorhynchus mykiss
ACAGGCTGAGATTACCTGACAACAGACTGAGATGACCTGACAACAGGCTGAGATGACCTGACAACAGGCTGAGATGACCTGGCAACAGGCTGAGATGACCTGACAACAGGCTGAGATGACCTGACAACAGGCTGAGATGACCTGACAACAGGCTGAGATGACCTGACAACAGGCTGAGATGACCTGACATTAGGCTGAGATGACCTGGCAACAGGCTGAGATGACCTGGCAACAGGCTGAGATGACCTGGCAACAGGCTGAGATGACCTGGCAACAGGCTGAGATTACCTGACAACAGGCTGAGATGACCTGACAACAGGCTGAGATGACCTGGCAACAGGCTGAGATGACCTGACAACAGGCTGAGATGACCTGACAACAGGCTGAGATGACCTGACAACAGGCTGAGATGACCTGACAACAGGCTGAGATGACCTGACAACAGGCTGAGATGACCTGACAACAGGCTGAGATTACCTGACAACAGACTGAGATGACCTGACAACAGGCTGAGATGACCTGACAACAGGCTGAGATGACCTGGCAACAGGCTGAGATGACCTGACAACAGGCTGAGATGACCTGACAACAGGCTGAGATGACCTGACAACAGGCTGAGATGACCTGACAACAGGCTGAGATGACCTGACATTAGGCTGAGATGACCTGGCAACAGGCTGAGATGACCTGGCAACAGGCTGAGATGACCTGGCAACAGGCTGAGATGACCTGGCAACAGGCTGAGATTACCTGACAACAGGCTGAGATGACCTGACAACAGGCTGAGATGACCTGGCAACAGGCTGAGATGACCTGACAACAGGCTGAGATGACCTGACAACAGGCTGAGATGACCTGACAACAGGCTGAGATGACCTGACAACAGGCTGAGATGACCTGACAACAGGCTGAGATGACCTGGCAACAGGCTGAGATGACTTGGCACTAGGCTGAGATGACCTGACAACAGGCTGAGATGACCTGACAACAGGCTGAGATGACCTGACAACAGGCTGTGATGACCTGACAACAGGCTGAGATGACCTGACAACAGGCTGAGATGACCTGACAACAGGCTGAGATGACCTGACAACAGGCTGAGATGACCTGACAACAGGCTGAGATGACCTGGCAACAGGCTGAGATGACCTGACACCTGGCTGAGATGACCTGACAACAGGCTGAGATGACCTGGCACTAGGCTGAGATGACCTGACAACAGGCTGAGATGACCTGACAACAGGCTGAGATGACCTGACAACAGGCTGAGATGACCTGACAACAGGCTGAGATGACCTGACAACAGGCTGAGATGACCTGACAACAGGCTGAGATGACCTGACAACAGGCTGAGATGACCTAACAACAGGCTGAGGTGGCCTGACAACAGGCTGAGGGGACCTGACAACAGACTGAGAAGACCTGACACCTGGCTGAGATGTGAGATTTCTTCAGAAGAGGAGACAAGAGACACTAGCAGGACCATTACATACAAGGTCCAAAGGATGTCAAACACACACACACACACACACACACACACACACACACACACACACACACACACACACACACACACACACACACACACACACACACACACACAGAGTCTGCCACATAAGGAGGGGAGGACAGAATGAGTCATCACTACCTCGGCATTGAGTGTGACTCTCGTTTGCTCCTGTGCTCTTTAATTGTCTCTCCCTCTCTCCATCTCCCTCTCTCTCCCTCTCTCCCTCTCTCCCTCTCTCCCTCTCTCTCTATCTCTCTATCTCCCTCTCTCTCTCTCCCTCTCTCCCTCTCTCTCTCCCTCTCTCCCTCTCTCTCTTTCTACTTCTCTCCCTCTCTCTCTCTACATCTCTCCCTCTCTCTCTACATCTCTCCCTCTCCCTCTCCATCTCTCCCTCTTTCTCTCTACTTCTCTCTCTCTCTCTACATCTCTCCATCTCCCTTTCTCTCCCTCTCCCTTTCTCTCCCTCACCTCTCTCCCTCTCTCCATCCCCTATTCACCTCTTAGCCACAGAAACAATAGATCTGTCTCTAACGTGTCATTCCTCTCTCCTCCCTATTGGAGGAAGGTGCTGTCAGGGGGTATATTCTCTATCTCCGACTGAGTGAGATGTCACGTGTAAAAGGGATTGGGGCTCTCTTAATAATATCCTCTCTAGGGTACGTGGGACACTAAAGGGGTTGGGGCTCTCTTAATAATAACCTCTCTAGGGTACGTGGGACACTAAAGGGATTGGGGCTCTCTTAATAATATCCTCTCTAGGGTACGTGGGACACTAAAGGGGTTGGGGCTCTCTTAATAATATCCTCTCTAGGGTACGTGGGACACTAAAGGGATTGGGGCTCTCTTAATAATATCCTCTCTAGGGTACGTGGGACGCTAAAGGGGTTGGGGCTCTCTTAATAATATCCTCTCTAGGGTACACTAAAGGGATTGGGGCTCTCTTAATAATATCCTCTCTAGGGTACGTGGGACACTAAAGGGATTGGGGCTCTCTTAATAATATCCTCTCTAGGGTACACTAAAGGGGTTGGGGCTCTCTTAATAATATCCTCTCTAGGGTACGTGGGACACTAAAGGGGTTGGGGCTCTCTTAACAATATCCTCTCTAGGGTACGTGGGACGCTAACGTCCCACCTGACCGACAGCCAGTGAAAGTGCAGGGCGCCAAATTCAAACAACAGAAATCTCATAATTAAAATTCCTCAAACATTGTTATGTTTTGCCTCCAAAACATCCGGTGAAAGTGCAGAGAGCCACGTCAATTTACACAAATACTGATCATAAATGTTGATGAAAATACAACTGTTATGCATGAAATTATAGACATACTTCTCCTTAATGCAACCGCGGTGTGAGATTTCAAAAAAGATTTATGAAAAAAGCAGACCATGCAATAATCTGAGTACAGCGCCCAGAGACAAACACAAGCCATACAGATACCCGCCATGTTATGGAGTCAACAGAAGTCAGATATAGCGTTATAAATATTCACTTACCTTTGATGATCTTCATCAGAATGCACTCCCAGGAATCCCAGTTCCACAATAAATGTTTGTTTTGTTCGGTAATGTCCATCATTTATGTCTAAATACTTCCTTTTTGTTCGCACATTTAGTACAGTAATCCAACTAGGTCCAGACAAAGTCAAAAAAAGTTATATTACAGTTCGTAGAAACATGTCAAACATATATAATCAATCTCTAGGATGTTTTTATCATAAATCTTCAATAATGTTTCAACCGTAGAATTCCTTTGTCTTTAGGAATGAAAGGGAATGGAGCTAACGCTCACGGGCGTGCGCCTGACTGAGCATATGGCCTTCTGGCAGACGCATAACTCAATCAGCTCTCATTCTCTCCCACTTCACAGTAGAAGCCTGAAACAAGGTTCTAAAGACTGTTGACATCTAGTGGAATCCTTAGGAAGTGCAGTATGACCCCATAGACACTGTATATTGGGATAGGCTAAGACTTGAAAACCTACAAACCTCAGATTTCTCACTCACTGATTGGAATTTTTCTTGCCTGCCATATGAGTTATGTTATACTCACAGACATCACAGTTTTAGTAACTGTGTGTGTGTGTGTGTGTGTGTGTGTGTGTGTGTGTGTGTGTGTGTGTGTGTGTGTGTGTGTGTGTGTGTGAAAGAGAGAGAAAGAGAGAGAGAGAAAGAGAGAGAACTAGAGCACCAAATAATGCATGCAAAGCAGAATTAGGCCGATACCCGCTAATTATCAAAATCCAGACAGGAGCCGTTAAATTCTACAACCACCAAACCTTCCATAACAAAGCCATCACCTACAGAGAGATGAACCTGGAGAAGAGTCCCCTAAGCAAACTGGTCCTGGGGCTCTGATCACAAACACAAACAGACCCCACAGAGCCCCAGGACAGCAACACAAGACCCAACCAAATCATGAAAAAACAAAAAGATAATTACTTGACACATTGGAAAGAATTAACAAAAAACAGAGCAAATTAGGAAAGGAAAGCTTTGACTATGTTCAGACTCAGTGAGCATAGCCTTGCTATTGAGAAAGGCCGACATAGACAGACCTGACTCTCAAGAGAAGACAGGCTATGTGCACACTGCCCACAAAATGAGGTGGAAACTGAGCTGCACTTCCTAACCTCCTGCCCAATGTATGACCATATTAGAGAGACATATTTCCCTCAGATTACACAGATACACAAATAATTCAAAAACAAACCCAATTTTGATAAACTCCCATATCTACTGGGTGAAATTCCACAGTGTTCATCACAGCAGCAAGATTTGTGACCTGTTGCCACAAGAAAAGGGCAACCAGTGAAGAACAAACACCATTGTAAATACAACCCATATTTATGTTTATTTATTTTCCCTTTTGTACTTTAACTATTTACACATCGTTACAACTCTGTATATAGACATAATATGACTTTTGGAATGTTCCTCTGAAACTTCTCTGAAAGTGTCATGTTTACTGTTAATTTTTCATTGTTTATTTCACATTAATTTATTATCTATTTCACTTGTATCCGACAAAGTCCTTTGAATTGAATTGAGAATTGACCAGCAACAGTGTGTGAAAACCTTGTGAAGACTTACAGAAAACATTTGACCTCTGTCAATGCCAACAAAGGGTATATAACAAAGTATTGAGATAAACTTTTGTTATTGACCAAATACTTATTTTCCACCATAATTTGCAAATAAATAAATAAAAAATCCTTCAATGTGATTTTCTGGATTTTTTTCTCTCATTTTGTCTGTCATAGTTGAAGTGTACCTATGATGAAAAGTACAGGCCTCTCTCATCTTTTTAAGGGGAGAACTTGCACAATTGGTGGCTGAGTAAATACTTTTTTGCCCCAATGTATACAGTGCGTTTAGAAAGTTTTCAGACCCCTTGACTTTTTCCACATTTTGTTCAGTTACAGATTTATTCTAAAACTGATTAAATTGTACGTATAATTGTACGTATTAATTAACATAATTAATAATTAATAAATAAATTGTTGTCTTATTGTTGTACCTTATCAATCTACACACAATATATGTATAATTAATTAATATAATTAATATTGACAAAGGCAAAAACAGGTTTTTAGATTTTTTTTATATTTCTTCTCTAATCTAATAAAATAAAGTCCTGAAATATCACAATTACATAAGTATTCAGACCCTTTACTCAGTACTTTGTTGAAGCACCTTTGGCAGCAACTACAGCCTCGTGTCTTCTTGGGTATGATGCTAACCTGTTGTATAAGATACTCTCCAAAATTAAAATAGTCCAGGAATTTATTCACTGTATATATTCTAGTATTACTTTATCAAAAGCCTTTTCAAAAATATGCAATGAATACCAGGCCTGGTTTTCCAGATGTTTCATAGTATTCTATTGTTTCCAGTACTTGTCTAATATTATCTCCAATGTATCGTCCATGTAAAATAAAACTTTCTGATCAGGATGAAAAATATCCAACAATAACTTTTTTTAAAAATTCTATGTGCAATACATAATGCTATATTTTTTTGCATCACAACATTGAAGTGTAAAGGGCCTCCAGTTTTTTAGGTAGACTGGATCAATGAATACCAGGCCTGTTTTTTTAGGTAGACTGGATCAATGAATACCAGGCCTGTTTTTTTAGGTAGACTGGATCAATGAATACCAGGCCTGTTTTTTTAGGTAGACTGGATCAATGAATACCAGGCCTGTTTTTTTAGGTAGACTGGATCAATGAATACCAGGCCTGTTTTTTTAGGTAGACTGGATCAATGAATACCAGGCCTGTTTTTTTAGGTAGACTGGATCAATGAATACCAGGCCTTTTTTTTAGGTAGACTGGATCAATGAATACCAGGCCTGTTTTTTTAGGTAGACTGGATCAATGAATACCAGGCCTGTTTTTTTAGGTAGACTGGATCAATGAATACCAGGCCTTTTTTTTTAGGTAGACTGGATCAATGAATACCAGGCCTGTTTTTTTAGGTAGACTGGATCAATGAATACCAGGCCTGTTATTTTAGGTAGACTGGATCAATGAATACCAGGCCTGTTTTTTTAGGTAGACTGGATCAATGAATACCAGGCCTGTTTTTTTAGGTAGACTGGATCTGTATACTGTATTTACCACATGGGTTCTGTTTCAGTAATAGTGAAATCAGACCTTCTTGCTGAGTACCTGATAGTTTACCCTTCTCATAGTAGTTGTTAAAACATGCTAATACTGGATCTTTGAATATATTTTTAAGGTTTAATTTACAGTACCTTCAACTGGAATGCCATCCATCCCGGGAGTTTTAAAACTTGAATATCAGCAAGAAGTTACTCCTCTGCAATTTGACACAAGTCTTTCTGTACAGATGTTGATTATTAGGGAAAAAAAATCCCTTACAGTTAACTTCAGTTAGTGGAAACGGAGGAGACTGAAAAGAAAGCATGTTTATTTTGCTTCCTCTTTCAACCGATCATAGACGACTCCGTCATTTACTGCCCCCACTTCAAGCGCCCAGACAAAACCGATCATAGACGACTCCGTCATTTACTGCCCCCACTTCAAGCGCCCAGACAAAACCGATCATAGACGACTCCGTCATTTACTGCCCCCCTTCAAGCGCCCAGACAAAACCGATCATAGACGACTCCGTCATTTACTGCCCCCCCTTCAAGCGCCCAGACAAAACCGATCATAGACGACTCCGTCATTTACTGCCCCCCTTCAAGCGCCCAGACAAAACCGATCATAGACGACTCCGTCATTTACTGCCCCCCTTCAAGCGCCCAGACAAAACCGATCATAGACGACTCCGTCATTTACTGCCCCCCTTCAAGCACCCAGACAAAACCGCTATCGGCCCTATGAGAGGAGCGTCCTCTTTTGGAATAAGCCACATAACAAAAGATAACAAAACAAATGGAAAATACTAATAATTAAAAATAACTCATTATATCAAGAGTGATAGTAATAATCATACAAATAGTAGCCAATGAAATAATAATAAATCCCACCAATCGTCTAACAGTATTTTACCAACAAATACCTTTATCCATATGACGGATACTACAATAGTAGCACTATGATATGCTGAGTAGTTCTCAGTCAGCACTATGTTGGAATCATATTAAATATTATCTAAACATCTCCTCTCCTCTCTCCTCTTTACTGTAAAGCAAGTCATCTGGTCTTCAGGCTGGTTTATAAATGAATCAGGCCTTCTCCTCTCTCCTCTTTACTGTAAAGCTAGTCATCTGGTCTTCAGGCTGGTTTATAAATGAATCATGCCTTCTCCTCTCTCCTCTTTACTGTAAAGCAAGTCATCTGGTCTTCATGCTGGTTTATAAATGAATCAGGCTTTCTCCTCTCTCCTCTTTACTGTAAAGCAAGTAATCTGGTCTTCAGGCTGGTTTATAAATGAATCAGGCCTTCTCCTCTCTCCTCTTTACTGTAAAGCTAGTCATCTGGTCTTCAGGCTGGTTTATAAATGAATCAGGCCTTCTCCTCTCTCCTCTTTACTGTAAAGCAAGTAATCTGGTCTTCAGGCTGGTTTATAAATGAATCATGCCTTCTCCTCTCTCCTCTTTACTGTAAAGCAAGTCATCTGGTCTTCAGGCTGGTTTATAAATGAATCAGGCCTTCTCCTCTCTCCTCTTTACTGTAAAGCAAGTCATCTGGTCTTCAGGCTGGGTTATAAATTAATCCTGCCTTCTCCTCTATTCTTTACTGTAAAGCTAGTCATCTGGTCTTCAGGCTGGTTTATAAATGAATCAGGCCTTCTCCTCTCTCCTCTTTACTGTAAAGCTAGTCATCTGGTCTTCAGGCTGGTTTATAAATGAATCATGCCTTCTCCTCTCTTCTTTACTGTAAAGCAAGTCATCTGGTCATACACACACACACACACACACACACACACACACACACACACACACACACACACACACACACACACACACACACACACAGGAAGTTCCATGCTTGGATATTAGTAAACAGAGGCTAGTGTGATGGAGCTCCCATCATTACATAATCTGTTCTATCATTCCATCATCTGTTCTATCATTACATCATCTGTTCCATCATTACATCATCTGTTCTATCATTACATCATCTGTTCTATCATTACATCATCTGTTCCATCATTACATCATCTGTTCCATCATTCCATCATCTGTTCTATCATTACATCATCTGTTCCATCATTACATCATCTGTTCTATCATTACATCATCTGTTCCATCATTACATCATCTGTTCTATCATTACATCATCTATTCCATCATTACATCATCTATTCCATCATTACATCATCTGTTCTATCATTACATCATCTGTTCTATCATTACATCATCTATTCCATCATTACATCATCTATTCCATCATTACATCATCTATTCCATCATTCCATCATCTGTTCCATCATTACATCATCTGTTCCATCATTACATCATCTATTCCATCATTACATCATCTATTCCATCATTACATCATCTGTTCCATCATTACATCATCTATTCCATCATTACATCATCTATTCCATCATTACATCATCTATTCCATCATTCCATCATCTGTTCCATCATTACATCATCTGTTCCATCATTACATCATCTATTCCATCATTACATCATCTATTCCATCATTACATCATCTGTTCTATCATTACATCATATGTTCTATCATTACATCATCTGTTCTATCATTACATAATCTATTCCATCATTACATCATCTATTCCATCATTACATCATCTATTCCATCATTACATCATCTATTCCATCATTACATCATCTATTCCATCATTACATCATCTGTTCCATCATTACATCATCTATTCCATCATTACATCATCTATTCCATCATTACATCATCTATTCCATCATTCCATCATCTGTTCCATCATTACATCATCTGTTCCATCATTACATCATCTATTCCATCATTACATCATCTATTCCATCATTACATCATCTGTTCTATCATTACATCATCTGTTCTATCATTCCATCATCTGTTCTATCATTACATCATCTGTTCCATCATTCCATCATCTGTTCCATCATTACATCATCTATTCCATCATTACATCATCTATTCCATCATTACATCATCTGTTCCATCATTACATCATCTGTTCTATCATTACATCATCTGTTCTATCATTACATCATCTGTTCTATCATTCCATCATCTGTTCTATCATTACATCATCTGTTCCATCATTCCATCATCTGTTCCATCATTCCATCATCTGTTCCATCATTACATCATCTATTCCATCATTACATCATCTATTCCATCATTACATCATCTGTTCCATCATTACATCATCTGTTCTATCATTACATCATCTGTTCTATCATTACATCATCTGTTCTATCATTCCATCATCTGTTCTATCATTACATCATCTGTTCCATCATTCCATCATCTGTTCCATCATTACATCATCTATTCCATCATTACATCATCTATTCCATCATTACATAATCTATTCCATCATTACATCATCTGTTCTATCATTCCATCATCTATTCCATCATTACATCATCTATTCCATCATTACATCATCTATTCCATCATTACATAATCTATTCCATCATTACATCATCTGTTCCATCATCTGTTCCATCATTACATCATTTGTTCTATCATTACATCATCTGTTCCATCATTACATCATCTGTTCTATCATTACATCATCTGTTCCATCATTACATCATCTGTTATATCATTACATCATCTGTTCCATCATTACATCATCTGTTCTATCATTACATCATCTGTTCTATCATTACATAATCTATTCCATCATTCCATCATCTATTCCATCATTACATCATCTGTTCTATCATTACATCATCTGTTCCATCATTACATCATCTGTTCCATCATCTGTTCTATCATTACATCATCTGTTCCATCATTACATCATCTGTTCTATCATTACATCATCTGTTCTATCATTACATCATCTGTTCCATCATCTGTTCCATCATTACATCATTTGTTCTATCATTACATCATCTGTTCTATCATTACATCATTTGTTCTATCATTAAATCATCTGTTCTATCATTACATCATCTGTTCTATCATTACATCATTTGTTCTATCATTAAATCATCTGTTCTATCATTACATCATTTGTTCTATCATTACATCATTTGTTCTATCATTAAATCATCTGTTCTATCATTACATCATCTATTCCATCATCTGTTCCATCATTACATCATTTGTTCCATCATTACATCATCTGTTCCATCATCTGTTCCATCATTACATCATCTGTTCCATCATTACATCATTTGTTCTATCATTACATCATCTGTTCTATCATTACATCATCTGTTCCATTATTACATCACCTATTCCATCATTACATAATCTATTCCATCATTCCATCATCTATTCCATCATTACATCATCTATTCCATCATTCCATCATCTGTTCTATCATTACATCATCTGTTCCATCATTACATCATCTGTTCTATCATTACATCATCTGTTCTATCATTACATCATCTATTCCATCATTACATCATCTATTCCATCATTCCATCATCTGTTCTATCGTTACATCATCTATTCCATCATTACATCATCTGTTCTATCATTACATCATCTATTCCATCATTACATCATCTATTCCATCATTCCATCATCTGTTCTATCGTTACATCATCTATTCCATCATTACATCATCTGTTCTATCATTACATCATCTATTCCATCATTACATCATCTATTCCATCATTACATCATCTGTTCCATCATTACATCATCTGTTCCATCATTCCATCATCTGTTCTATCGTTACATCATATGTTCTATCATTACATCATCTGTTCCATCATCTGTTCCATCATTACATCATTTGTTCTATCATTACATCATCTGTTCCATCATCTGTTCCATCATTACATCATTTGTTCTATCATTACATCATCTGTTCCATCATTACATCATTTGTTATATCATTACATAATCTGTTCTATCATTACATCATCTGTTCCATCATTACATCATCTGTTCTATCATTACATCATCTGTTCTATCATTACATAATCTATTCCATCATTACATCATCTGTTCTATCATTACATCATCTGTTCTATCATGACATCATCTATTCCATCATTCCATCATCTGTTCTATCATTACATCATCTATTCCATCATTACATCATCTGTTCTACCATTACATCATCTGTTCTACCATTACATCATCTGTTCTATCATTACATCATCTGTTCTATCATTACATCATCTGTTCTATCATTACCTCATCTGTTCCCTCATTACATCATCTGTTCCATCATCTGTTCCATCATTACATCATCTGTTCCATCATCTGTTCTATCCTTTGTTCTATCATTACATCATCTGTTCCAAAGGCTTCCCTCTGGCCGGCCAGGGACTGGGAGACTAGTAAGGATAGAGGGAAAGATGAACTGAGCAAAGTACAAAGATCCTTGATAATAACCTTCTCCAGAGCGCTCAGGACCTCAAACTGGGGCAAAGGTTCACCTTCCAGCAGGACAACGACACTAAGAACACAGCCAAGACAATGCAGGAGTGGCTTCGGGACAAGTCTCTGAATGTCCTTTAGTGGCCCAGCCAGAACCTGGACTTGAACCCAATCAAACATCTCTGGAGAGACCTGAAAATAGCTGTGCAGCGACGCTCCCTATCCAACCTGACAGAGCTTGAGAGGATCTGCAGAGAAGAATGGGAGAAACTCCCCAAATAGAGGTGTGCAAAGCTTGCAGCATCACACCCAAGAAGACTGGAGGTTGTAATCGTTGCCAAAGGTGCTTCAACAAAGTACTGAGTAAAGGGTCTGAATACTTATTTAAACGTGATATTTCATTTTTTAAATTTTATAAATCTGGAAAAATTTCTAAAAACCTGTTTTTGCTTTGACACTATGGGGTATTGTGTGTAGAATGATGAGGGGTGAAAAAACGATTTAATCAATTTTAGAATAAGGCTGTAACGTGGAAAAAGTCAAGGGGTCTGAATACTTTCCGAATGCTCTGTACCTTTTCCGCATATGTCACATAACTCCACCATTTATATTCGTAATATTTGTTTTATCTTTTCTGGAAGATTAAAATGAAATGCTATTTCATTGTCTCGTACTTCCACAATTACATCCTCTGCATTGTTGGAGCTCACCTTTCTCTTCACAAACTGAAAAGCAGAACACTTCTTGAAGGAGAATGCATTCTTCTCTCCTCCTCCTCGTCCTTCTCCTCCTCCTCCTCGTCCTCCTCCTCCTCTTACTTCTTCTTCTCCTCCTCCTTTTCCTCCTCCTCCTCCTCCTCCTCCGTTCAGCAGCTTCATGTTGGCCAGTGGTAGAACACTAGCCTCGGTAGAGCCCAGAGTGATGGATTGACAGGCTGAGAGAGAGAGAGAGAGAGAGAGAGAGAGAGAGAGAGAGAAAAAAAGAGAGGGAGAGTAATGAGGGAGGAGTGAGAGGATTCTGAGAGAAACAGGAAGGATTCAGAGATAAAGCGAATGAAAAAAATAGATGGTACTAGTGAGAGGGTAAAGGAGAGATTGGTAAGGAGAGAGAGAGAGAGAGAGAGAGAGAGAGAGAGAGAAAGGGGGGAGGGAGAATAGAGAGGTGGGGAAGGAGGACAGAGAAAGAGAGAGGAGGAGAGGGATAATAGATAGAGAGAAAGGGAGAATAGAGAGAGTGAGAGACAGAGAGATAGCAGACTAGCCTTCTGTAGACCCTGTCCCTGGTTGAGACAGGAGTGAGGTGTTCCTTGCTGATGCGACTGCAGAGACAGCGTGATTGAGACGAAGATTGGATTGCTCATTGCCTGTCCATGCTCATGCTTCAGTCTTTGTTTACATTCCGGTACGAGCATGTATGTTCTTCTATGTGTGCATTAGTCTGCGTGCGTGCGTGCGTGCGTGCGTATTCTGTCTTACCTCTTGCTATCCTGGTCCCAGCTCTGCTGTTATGGTCCCTGATCTGCTGGTCCCAGAACTGCTGTTATGGTCCCTGATCTGCTGGTCCCAGAACTGCTGTTATGGTCCCTGATCTGTTGGTCCCAGCTCTGCTGTTATGGTCCCTGATCTGCTGGTCCCAGAACTGCTGTTATGGTCCCTGATCTGCTGGTCCCAGAACTGCTGTTATGGTCCCTGTGCATCTGCTGGTCCCAGAACTGCTGTTATGGTCCCTGTGCATCTGCTCTGCTAGCTGTGGTTTTGTTGCTTTGTTGTTTCTGTTGCAGGCTGAACGAGAGAGAGAGAGAGAGAGATGTGCTGTTGATGCTGGGTTCATCCGTACACACTCCAGCTGCAGACAGAGACCAGCGCAAGGCGAGAGCTACTTTATCAATGAAAGCTCTACAGTGAACAACATGCTCCTTCCCTCTCTCCATCTCTCCCTCTCTCTCCTTCATTCCCTCCCTCTCTATCCTCACTCTCCCTCATCACCCCTCCCCTCTATAATTTTTATGCTGCAGTTGATGCTCTATCCCTCTCTCTCCCACTCTGCTTCTCTCTCTCCTCTCTCCCCCTCTCTCCTCTTTCTCACGGCTCTTCTCTCTCCCCTTCTATCCCTGCTCTCCTCTCTCTCCCCCTCTCCTCTCTCTCCCCCTCTCTCCTCTCTCCTCTTTCTCACCGCTCTTCTCTCTATCCCTCTATCCCTGCTCTCCTCTCTCTCCACCTGTCCTCTCTCTCCTCTCTCCCCTCTCTCCTCTCTCTCCCCCTCTCCTCTCTCTCCCTCTCTCCTCTTTCTAACCGCTCTTCTCTCTCCCCCTCTCTCCTCTCTCCCCCTCTCCTCTCTCCCCCTCTCTCCTCTCTCCCCCTCTCTCCTCTTTCTCACCTCTCCTCTCTCTCCACCTCTCTCCTCTCTCCCCCTCTCTCCTCTTTCTCACCTCTCTTCTCTCTCCCCCTCTCTCCTCTTTCTCACCTCTCCTCTCTCTCCCCCTCTCTCCTCTCTCCCCCTCTCTCCTCTTTCTCACCTCTCTTCTCTCTCCCCCTCTCTCCTCTCTCCCCCTCTCTCCTCTTTCTCACCGCTCTCCTCTCTCTCGACCTCTCTCATCTCTCCCTCCCACTCTCGCCCTCTCTCTCTCTCTCTGAAAGAGGAGTGAAGGGTCACAGGGTCACAGGGTGACGTTGATGTCTTACAGTCAGCATGGTCACGCTGGTCAACCCTCATTGTTCATTCACATATCTTATTCTAGTGAATTGTGATGAATCTGTAAACCTCTCATCTCTCTGTATACTCTGCTACACTAACCATTAGGGGTGGTGTGTGTGTGTGTGTGTGTGTTTTTTTTATTTTACAGAGCTCATTTCTCAAAGAGATACCCAGGGGATATAAACAATCATTCAGTCTCTCTGGATAGCTAGAGTCTGTCCCAAATGGCACCCTATTTCCTTTATAGTGCACTATATTTGACCAGAGGGCTCATAGGGAATAGGGTGCCATTTGGGAAGCAGCCTAACACTGTCTCAAAATCAGTTGGAATTTAAGAACAGTGAGACATGCTCTGTAAAATGTGCATTTTCTCAAGAAAACAGCTTCAGCTGTTCACCCCTCCCTCTCTATCCTCACTCTCCCTCATCACCCCTCCCCTCTCTATCCTCACTCTCCCTCATCACCCCTCCCCTCTCTATCCTCACTCTCCCTCATCACCCCTCCCCTCTCTATCCTCACTCTCCCTCATCACCCCTCCCCTCTCTATCCACACTCTCCCTCATCACCCCTCCCTCTCTATCCTCACTCTCCCTCATCACCCCTCCCTCTCTATCCTCACTCTCCCTCATCACCCCTCCCCTCTCTATCCTCACTCTCCCTCATCACCCCTCCCCTCTCTATCCTCACTCTCCCTCATCACCCCTCCCTCTCTATCCTCACTCTCCCTCATCACCCCTCCCTCTCTATCCTCACTCTCCCTCATCACCCCTCCCTCTCTATCCTCACTCTCCCTCATCACCCCTCCCCTCTCTATCCTCACTCTCCCTCATCACCCCTCCCCTCTCTATCCTCACTCTCCCTCATCACCCCTCCCTCTCTATCCTCACTCTCCCTCATCACCCCTCCCCTCTCTATCCTCACTCTCCCTCATCACCCCTCCCCTCTCTATCCTCACTCTCCCTCATCACCCCTCCCCTCTCTATCCTCACTCTCCCTCATCACCCCTCTCCTCTCTATCCTCACTCTCCCTCATCACCCCTCTCCTCTCTATCCTCACTCTCCCTCATCACCCCTCCCTCTCTATCCTCACTCTCCCTCATCACCCCTCCCTCTCTATCCTCACTCTCCCTCATCACCCCTCCCCTCTCTATCCTCACTCTCCCTCATCACCCCTCCCTCTCTATCCTCACTCTCCCTCATCACCCCTCCCCTCTCTATCCTCACTCTCCCTCATCACCCCTCCCCTCTCTATCCTCACTCTCCCTCATCACTCCTCCCCTCTCTATCCTCACTCTCCCTCATCACCCCTCCCCTCTATCCTCACTCTCCCTCATCACCCCTCCCTCTCTATCCTCACTCTCCCTCATCACCCCTCCCCTCTCTATCCTCACTCTCCCTCATCACCCCTCCCCTCTCTATCCTCACTCTCCCTCATCACCCCTCCCCTCTCTATCCTCACTCTCCCTCATCACCCCTCCCCTCTCTATCCTCACTCTCCCTCATCACCCCTCCCCTCTCTATCCTCACTCTCCCTCATCACCCCTCCCCTCTCTATCCTCACTATCCCTCATCACCCCTCCCCTCTCTATCCTAACTCTCCCTCATCACCCCTCCCCTCTCTATCCTCACTCTCCCTCATCACCCCTCCCCTCTCTATCCTCACTCTCCCTCATCACCCCTCCCCTCTCTATCCTCACCCATCACCCCTCCCCTCTCTATCCTCACTCTCCCTCATCACCCCTCCCCTCTCTATCCTCACTCTCCCTCATCACCCCTCCCCTCTCTATCCTCACTCATCACCCCTCCCCTCTCTATCCTCACTCTCCCTCATCATCCCGCCCCTCTCTATCCTCACTCTCCCTCATCACCCCTCCCCTCTCTATCCTCACTCTCCCTCATCACCCCTCCCCTCTCTATCCTCACTCTCCCTCATCACCCCTCCCTCTCTATCCTCACTCTCCCTCATCACCCCTCCCTCTCTATCCTCACTCTCCCTCATCACCCCTCCCCTCTCTATCCTCACTCTCCCTCATCACCCCTCCCCTCTCTATCCTCACTCTCCCTCATCACCCCTCCCCTCTCTATCCTCACTCTCCCTCATCACCCCTCCCCCATCTATCCTCACTCTCCCTCATCACCCCTCCCCTCTCTATCCTCACTCTCCCTCATCACCCCTCCCCTCTCTATCCTCACTCTCCCTCATCACCCCTCCCCTCTCTATCCTCACTCTCCCTCATCACCCCTCCCCTCTCTATCCTCACTCTCCCTCATCACCCCTCCCCTCTCTATCCTCACTCTCCCTCATCACCCCTCCCCCATCTATCCTCACTCTCCCTCATCACCCCTCCCCCATCTATCCTCACTCTCCCTCATCACCCCTCCCCTCTCTATCCTCAATAAAACATGCATTTTCTCAAGAAAACAGCCTCAGCGTACACCACAGGCTGTTTCTACAAAACTTTAGATGAAATCTCCGCTTATGAATTCAAATTTGTCCGAGGAACAAAAAAAATGCACGAAATGTTTTTTTTTGTTTTTTTAAATATAAAAAAATAAAAACGATGACAGTCACTAAATGATGTCAACACACTTAGGCATAATGTACTTCTCAAAAAGCCCAGAGAAATACTCAGAGCAGCTAAGACAGTGCATTAGTGTCAAATCAAATTTGCCACATGTTTCGTAAACAACAAATGTAGACTAACAGTGAAATGTTTACTTAAATAAATGCACAGTGAGCAATGGTAACCAGGCACAGGGTACCAGCCAATGATACCAATGATAACTCGACTATATACCAGTACTGAGTAATGATAACTTGGTTATATACACTGGGTACCAGTACTGAGTCAATGATAACTTGGCTATATACACTGGGTACCAGTACTGAGTAATGATAACTTGGTTATATACACTGGGTACCAGTACTGAGTAATTGTTTTATTTTATTTTACCTTTATTTAACCAGGCAAGTCAGTTAAGAACAAATTCTTATTTTCAATGACGGTCTGGGAACAGTGGGTTAACTGCCTGTTCAAGGGCAGCTCGGGGGTTTGAACTTGCAACCTTCCGGTTACTAGTCCAACGCTCTAACCACTAGGCTACCCTGCCGCCCCAAATGATAACTAGTCTATATACACTGGGTACCAGTACTGAGTCAATGATAACTTGGCTATATACACAGGGTACCAGTACTGAGTCAATGATAACTTGGCTATATACACGGGGTACCAGTACTGAGTCAATGATAACTTGGCTATATACACAGGGTACCAGTACTGAGTCAATGATAACTTGGCTATATACACTGGGTACCAGTACTGAGTCAATGATAACTTGGCTATATACACTGGGTACCAGTACAGAGTCAATGATAACCAGGCTAGGGTACCAGCCAATGATACCAATGATAACTCGACTATATACCAGTACTGAGTAATGATAACTTGGTTATATACACTGGGTACCAGTACTGAGTAATTGTTTTATTTTATTTTACCTTTATTTAACCAGGCAAGTCAGTTAAGAACAAATTCTTATTTTCAATGACGGTCTGGGAACAGTGGGTTAACTGCCTGTTCAAGGGCAGAACGACAGATTTGTACCTTGTCAGCTCGGGGGTTTGAACTTGCAACCTTCCGGTTACTAGTCCAACGCTCTAACCACTAGGCTACCCTGCCGCCCCAAATGATAACTAGTCTATATACACTGGGTACCAGTACTGAGTAAATGATAACTCGGCTATATACACGGGGTACCAGTACTGAGTCAATGCTAACTCGGCTATATACACAGGGTACCAGTACTGAGTAAATGAGTAATGATAACTAGATTATATACATATGGTACCAGTACTAAGTCAATGAGTAATGATAACTAGGCTATATACACAGGGTACCAGTACTAAGTCAGTGCTAACTTGGCTATATACACATGGTACCAGTACTGAGTCAATGATAACTAGGCTATATACACATGGTACCAGTACTAAGTCAATTAGTAATGATAACTAGTCTATATACACAGGGTACCAGTACTGAGTAATGATAACTAGGCTATATACACAGGGTACCAGTACTAAGTCAGTGCTAACTTGGCTATATACACATGGTACCAGTACTGAGTCAATGATAACTAGGCTATATACACATGGTACCAGTACTAAGTCAATGAGTAATGATAACTCTGCTATATACACAGGGTACCAGTACTGAGTCAATGCTAACTCGGCTATATACACAGGGTACCAGTACTGAGTAATGATAACTCTGCTATATACACAGGGTACCAGTACTGAGTCAATGCTAACTCGGCTATATACACAGGGTACCAGTACTGAGTAAATGAGTAATGATAACTAGATTATATACATATGGTACCAGTACTAAGTCAATGAGTAATGATAACTAGGCTATATACACAGGGTACCAGTACTAAGTCAGTGCTAACTTGGCTATATACACATGGTACCAGTACTGAGTCAATGATAACTAGGCTATATACACATGGTACCAGTACTAAGTCAATTAGTAATGATAACTAGTCTATATACACAGGGTACCAGTACTGAGTAATGATAACTAGGCTATATACACAGGGTACCAGTGCTAAGTCAGTGCTAACTTGGCTATATACACATGGTACCAGTACTGAGTCAATGATAACTAGGCTATATACACATGGTACCGGTACTAAGTCAATGAGTAATGATAACTCTGCTATATACACAGGGTACCAGTACTGAGTCAATGCTAACTCGGCTATATACACAGGGTACCAGTACTGAGTAATGATAACTCTGCTATATACACAGGGTACCAGTACTGAGTCAATGCTAACTCGGCTATATACACAGGGTACCAGTACTGAGTAAATGAGTAATGATAACTAGATTATATACATATGGTACCAGTACTAAGTCAATGAGTAATGATAACTAGGCTATATACACAGGGTACCAGTACTAAGTCAGTGCTAACTTGGCTATATACACATGGTACCAGTACTGAGTCAATGATAACTAGGCTATATACACATGGTACCAGTACTAAGTCAATTAGTAATGATAACTAGTCTATATACACAGGGTACCAGTACTGAGTAATGATAACTAGGCTATATACACAGGGTACCAGTGCTAAGTCAGTGCTAACTTGGCTATATACACATGGTACCAGTACTGAGTCAATGATAACTAGGCTATATACACATGGTACCGGTACTAAGTCAATGAGTAATGATAACTCTGCTATATACACAGGGTACCAGTACTGAGTCAATGCTAACTCGGCTATATACACAGGGTACCAGTACTGAGTAATGATAACTCTGCTATATACACAGGGTACCAGTACTGAGTCAATGCTAACTCGGCTATATACACAGGGTACCAGTACTGAGTAAATGAGTAATGATAACTAGATTATATACATATGGTACCAGTACTAAGTCAATGAGTAATGATAACTAGGCTATATACACAGGGTACCAGTACTAAGTCAGTGCTAACTTGGCTATATACACATGGTACCAGTACTGAGTCAATGATAACTAGGCTATATACACATGGTACCAGTACTAAGTCAATTAGTAATGATAACTAGTCTATATACACAGGGTACCAGTACTGAGTAATGATAACTAGGCTATATACACAGGGTACCAGTACTAAGTCAGTGCTAACTTGGCTATATACACATGGTACCAGTACTGAGTCAATGATAACTAGGCTATATACACATGGTACCAGTACTGAGTCAATGATAACTAGTCTATATACACTGGGTACCAGTACTGAGTCAATGATAACTTGGCTATATACACAGGGTACCAGTACTAAGTCAGTGCTAACTTGGCTATATACACATGGTACCAGTACTGAGTCAATGATAACTTGGCTATATACACAGGGTACCAGTACAGAGTCAATGATAACTTGGCTATATACACGGGGTACCAGTACTGAGTCAATGATAACTTGGCTATATACACGGGGTACCAGTACTGAGTCAATGATAACTTGGCTATATACACGGGGTACCAGTACTGAGTCAATGATAACTTGGCTATATACACGGGGTACCAGTACTGAGTCAATGATAACTTGGCTATATACACAGGGTACCAGTACAGAGTCAATGATAACTTGGCTATATACACAGGGTACCAGTACAGAGTCAATGATAACTTGGCTATATACACAGGGTACCAGTACTGAGTCAATGATAACTTGGCTATATACACTGGGTACCAGTACTGAGTCAATGATAACTTGGCTATATACACTGGGTACCAGTACAGAGTCAATGATAACTTGGCTATATACACAGGGTACCAGTACTGAGTCAATGATAACTTGGCTATATACACAGGGTACCAGTACTGAGTCAATGATAACTTGGCTATATACACTGGGTACCAGTACTGAGTCAATGATAACTAGGCTATATACACGGGGTACCAGTACTGAGTCAATGATAACTTGGCTATATACACAGGGTACCAGTACTGAGTCAATGATAACTTGGCTATATACACACAGGGTACCAGTACAGAGTCAATGATAACTTGGCTATATACACAGGGTACCAGTACTGAGTCAATGATAACTTGGCTATATACACAGGGTACCAGTACTGAGTCAATGATAACTTGGCTATATACACTGGGGACCAGTACTGAGTCAATGTTTTTTATTTTTTTATTTCACCTTTATTTGCTTAATGTACAGAGGTACAAGGTAATTGAGGTAGATATGTACATATAGGCGTTGTCACGATACCAGCATTTTGACATCTTAACTGATACCAAGTTAAGAATCACGATGCTAAATGATATCATGGCGAAAATAAAGGCCTATTAGTCCCCGAAATCCAAACAGATCAACTCAGCTACACCTCTGTTCAATCGTTGGGCATCTTTTGAGTTCAATATCATTACATTCACAAACTAAATTTTCACAAACATTTTGCAGTGACTGCCATCTATGCATTAATGAATCAATGAATCAACGAATCAGGTTAAATCAAGATGTAGCCCAGGCCTATCCACAATACAGGTGAATACATATTATTCAATAGGAGTGTTTTGAGCTGGTTTTGGCTGATTTCACGGGGCTACAGATGACAATCAAGCTGTTTCCATTCCATTTGGGACTTATTTTATTGCACTGATCATCATTTCCATAGAAGAAGATTCTTATATATATATATTTTTTAAAAATGGATGCCTTCTCTTTCACCAGTGATGACATCATTCAGGAGGCAGTCACTTCGCTCTCTCTTCATGAGTGAATTAATACATTTTTTTTTAGTGGCAATCAGCTTTGAAATCAGCGTATTTTGCGTTATTATTTGCATATTATCACAAACAAAGTAACAGGGTAGTGAATTTAGATGTCAGCTAGCAAGGAACGTTGGCCTAGAAAGATGGACGTTACCGGTATCTTCTGCCATTGTAAAGTGTTCTAGCCTGTAGGGACATTGGAATTAACAGTTTAACATTTCTTCATGCTGTGTTGCATTATTCAAGTGTGTTAACTTCTGTGCATCGTGAGTGGAGCTAACATGATGCAGCCCAGGCTAGCAGTGGAGCTAACATGATGCAGCCCAGGCTAGCAGTGGAGCTAACATGATGCAGCCCAGGCTAGCAGTGGAGCTAACATGATGCAGCCCAGGCTAGCAGTGGAGCTAACATGATGCAGCCCAGGCTAGCAGTGGAGCTAACATGATGCAGCCCAGGCTAGCAGGCTAGCAGTGGAGCTAACATGATGCAGCCCAGGCTAGCAGACTAGCAGTGGAGCTAACATGATGCAGCCCAGGCTAGCAGTGGAGCTAACATGATGCAGCCCAGGCTAGCAGTGGCGCTAACATGATGCAGCCCAGGCTAGCAGTGGCGCTAACATGATGCAGCCCAGACTAGCAGGCTAGCAGTGGAGCTAACATGATGCAGCCCAGGCTAGCAGGCTAGCAGTGGAGCTAACATGATTCAGCCCAGGCTAGCAGTGGAGCTAACATGATGCAGCCCAGGCTAGCAGGCTAGCAGTGGAGCTAACATGATGCAGCCCAGGCTAGCAGTGGAGCTAACATGATGCAGCCCAGGCTAGCAGGCTAGCAGTGAGTTAGTGTAGCTAACATGATGCAGCCCAGGCTAGCAGGCTAGCAGTGGAGCTAATATGATGCAGCCCAGGCTAGCAGTGGCGCTAACATGATGCAGCCCAGGCTAGCAGTGGCGCTAACATGATGCAGCCCAGACTAGCAGGCTAGCAGTGGAGCTAACATGATGCAGCCCAGGCTAGCAGGCTAGCAGTGGAGCTAACATGATTCAGCCCAGGCTAGCAGTGGAGCTAACATGATGCAGCCCAGGCTAGCAGGCTAGCAGTGGAGCTAACATGATGCAGCCCAGGCTAGCAGTGGAGCTAACATGATGCAGCCCAGGCTAGCAGGCTAGCAGTGAGTTAGTGGAGCTAATATGAGGCAGCCCAGGCTAGCAGGCTAGCAGTGGAGCTAATATGATGCAGCCCAGGCTAGCAGGCTAGCAGTGGAGCTAACATGATGCAGCCCAGGCTAGCAGGCTAGCAGTGAGTTAGAGGAGCTAACAGACTCCCAGGCTAGCAGTGAGTTAGTGGAGCTAACAAGATGCAGCCCAGTCTCCCAGGCTAGCATTGAGTCAGTGGAGCTAACATGATGCAGCCCAGACTCCCAGGCTAGCAGTGAGTTAGTGGAGCTAACATGATGCAGCCCAGACTCCCAGTACAGGCTAGCAGTGAGTTAGTGGAGCTAACATGATGCAGCCCAGACTCCCAGGCTAGCAGTGAGTTAGTGGAGCTAACATGATGCAGCCCAGGCTAACAGTGAGTTAGTGGAGCTAACATGATGCAGCCCAGGCTAACAGTGAGTTAGTGGAGCTAACATGATGCAGCCCAGGCTAGCAGTGAGTTAGTGGAGCTAACATGATGCAGTCCAGGCTATAGCAATGTGCATTATAATAAGGGGTCGGTTGCACTGATATAGACAGGCTTGATCCGTGAGACACATTTGACAGATGTACCGAAAGTAACACGAATTCCAACATTTAACCATTTTTCATGTTCTAGCCAAGTGCAACACCAATAGGTAGGGCTAAAGTAACCATGCAACAGGAAAGATCAGTAGCAGCAGCGTGTGTGATGAGTCAGAAGAGCAAAAGCGTGTCAATGCATTTTTTTATGCTCCGGTACCGCTTGTCGAGCGTGTGGCAGAGAGGGAGGGAGGTGGCCGTTATGAGTCAAGGATCCTGTTGCAGAGGGAGGTCTTTCAGTCCCAGGATCCTGAGCCAAGTGGTGAGCTTGGAGAGCACTATGGTATTGAAGTGCAATAGGTGGGAAGTGCAATAGAGACGGTGTCATCTGTGGATTTGTTGGGGCGATATGTCAGTCAGACTGGGTCCAGGGGGTCTGGGATGATGGTGTTAATGTGAGCCATGAATAGCCTTTCAATGCTACATTTAGACAGGTGGTTCTCTTGAAACATGTAGGTATAACAGACTGGGTCAGGGAGGCGTTGAAAATGTTATGTGAAGACACCTGCCAGCTGGTCTGAGTACGCATCCTGGTAATCCATCTGGCCCCAAGGCCTTGTGAATGTTGAGGGTAGCCTAGTGGTTAGAGTGTTGGACTAGTAACTGAAAGGTTGCAAGTTCAAATCCCCGAGCTGACAAGGTACAAATCTGTTGTTCTGCCCCTGAACAGGCAGTTAGCCCACTGTTCCTAGGCCGTCATTGAAAATAAGAATTTGTTCTTAACCGACTTGCCTAGTTAAATAAAGGTAAAAAAAAATAATAGTAATAGGGCTTACTCACATTGCCTGCGGAGAGAAAGAGCACACAGTCGTCTGGAACAACTGGTGCTGTCATGCATGGTTCGGTGTTGCTTTCCTCAAAGTGATCATAGAAGGCTTTTAACTCATCTGGTAGCTTGTGTATGGGTTTCCCTTTGCAATCTGTGATATTTTGCAGAGCTGGCGTAGTAAGATTCGATCTTAGTCCTGTATTGATGCTTTGTCTGATTGATGGCTCGTCGGAGGTCATAGTGGAATTTCTTATAAGCGTACGGATTAGTGTCCCGCTCCTTGAAAGTGGAAGCTCTAGCCTTTAGCTCAATGCAGATGTTGCCTGCAATCCATGGATTCTGGTTGGGAAATTAACATAGGGTCACTGTGGGGACGAAAATAAATTAATTTGTTGAAAATCCCAACTTGTTTGCATAGTCAATTTACACACAGCTCTGACACACACACTTACCCCACCAGACATGTCACCAGGGGTCTTTTCACCCCAAATCCAGAACAAATTCAGGAAAACGTAGAGTATTATCAAGAGCCCTAATTGCATGGAACTTCCTTCCATCTCATATTGATCAAATTAACAGCAAACCTGGTTTCAAAACAAAGATCAAGCAACACCTCGCGCCACAACGCCTCTCCTCTATTTGACCTAGATAGTCTGTGTAAATGCACTGATATGTAGGCTACGTGTGCCTTTTAAAAAATGTATGTAGTTCTGAGCTGTTCTTGTCTATTGATGTTCTATATTATGTAATTCTGTATTATGTTTCATGTTCTGTGTGGAACCCCAGGGAGAGAAGCTGCTGCTTTTGCAACAGCTAATGGGGATCCTAATAAGATACCAAAATATTAACACTGATACCTACCTGAATTCAATAGTAACACTGATATCTACCTGACTGCAATACTAACACTGATACCTACCTGAATTCAATAGTAACACTGATACCTACCTGAATTCAATACTAACACTGATACCTACCAGACTCCAATACTAACACTGATACAGTACCTACCTGACTCCAATACTAACACTGATACCTACCTGAATTCAATAGTAACACTGATATCTACCTGACTGCAATACTAACACTGATACCTACCTGAATTCAATAGTAACACTGATACCTACCTGAATTCAATACTAACACTGATACCTACCAGACTCCAATACTAACACTGATACAGTACCTACCTGACTCCAATACTAACACTGATACCTACCTGAATTCAATAGTAACACTGATATCTACCTGACTGCAATACTAACACTGATACCTACCAGATTCCAATACTAACACTGATACAGTACCTACCTGACTCCAATACTAACACTGATACCTACCTGAATTCAATAGTAACACTGATATCTACCTGACTGCAATACTAACACTGATACTGTCATGTATTGTCATGTTGTGTCTTTCTGTCCTTTCCTTTCACCCTGTCTCCCTCTGCTGGTCGTATTAGGTTACCTTTTCTCCCCCGCTTTCCCCCAGCTGTTCCTTGTCTCCTCTTGACTACCTCGTCACCCCTTCTCCCACCTGTTCCCCTTTTCCCTCTGATTAGTCCCCTATATCTCTCTCTGTTTTTGTTCCTGTCCTTGTCGGATTCTTGTTTGTTGTGTTTCATGCCTGAGCCAGACTATCGTCATGTTTGCAGTAACCTTGTCCTGTCCTGTTGGAATCTGCCGGTCTATCTGAGCCTACCTATGTTTGGTTATTAAAGAAGCTCTGTTTAAGTTAGTTCGCTTTTGGGTCCTCATTCACTCACCGTAACAGAAGAATCCGACCAAGAATGGACCCAGCGACTTCGGATCCTCTCCACTCAGCCGTCGAGATCCAGGGAGCGATGCTAGGCAGACACGAGCAGGAATTGTCTGCTGCTCGACATGCCGTTGAGACCCTGGCCACCCAAGTCTCCAACCTCACAGAACAGGTTCACCATCTCCGCCTCGATCCACCGGCCACTTCCAGGGCTTTCGAATCTCCGGAGCCCAGAATCAATAACCCGCCGTGTTACTCTGGGGAGCCCACTGAATGCCGCTCGTTCCTCACCCAGTGTGATATTGTGTTTTCTCTCCAGCCCAACACTTACTCCAGGAGCACTGCTCGTGTCGCCTACGTCATATCTCTCCTTATTGGACGGGCTCGTGAGTGGGGCACGGCAATCTGGGAGGCAAGGGCTGAGTGTACTAACCAGTATCAGGACTTTAAGGAGGAGATGATACGGGTTTTTGATCGATCTGTTTTTGGGGAGGAGGCTTCCAGGGCCCTGTCTTCCCTATGTCAAGGTAATCGATCCATAACAGACTACTCTATTGAGTTTCGCACTCTTGCTGCCTCCAGTGGCTGGAACGAGCCGGCTTTGCTCGCTCGTTTTCTGGAGGGTCTCCGCGCAGAGGTAAAGGATGAGATTCTCTCCCGGGAGGTCCCTTCCAGCGTGGATTCCCTGATTGAACTCGCTATTCGCATTGAGCGACGGGTTGATCTTCGTCACCGAGCTCGTGGAAAGGAGCTCGCGTTCTCCGTTGCCCCCCTCTCCGCATCACTACCATCTTCCTCTGCCGGCTCGGGAGCTGAGCCTATGCAGCTGGGAGGTATCCGCATCTCGACTAAGGAGAGGGAACGGAGAATCACCAACCGCCTCTGTCTCTATTGCGGTTCTGCTGGTCATTTTGTCACTTCATGTCCAGTAAAAGCCAGAGCTCATCAGTAAGCGGAGGGCTACTGGTGAGCGCTACTACTCCTGTCTCTCCTTCAAGATCCTGCACTACCTTGTCGGTCCATCTACGCTGGACCGGTTCGTCAGCTTCCTGCAGTGCCTTAATAGACTCTGGGGCGGAGGGCTGTTTTATGGACGAGACCTGGGCTCGGGAACATGACATTCCTCTCAGACAGTTAAGGGAGTCCACGGCCTTGTTCGCCCTGGATGGTAGTCCTCTCCCCAGGATTCAGCGTGAGACGCTACCTTTAACCCTCACTGTTTCTGGTAATCATAGCGAAACCATTTCTTTTTTGATTTTTCGTTCACCTTTTACACCTGTTGTTTTGGGCCATCCCTGGCTAGTTTGTCATAATCCTTCCATTAATTGGTCTAGTAATTCTATCCTCTCCTGGAACGTCTCTTGTCATGTGAAATGTTTAATGTCTGCTATCCCTCCTGTTTCCTCTGTCTCTTCTTCACAGGAGGAGCCTGGTGATTTGACAGGGGTGCCGGAGGAATATCACGATCTGCGCACGGTGTTCAGTCGGTCCAGGGCCACCTCTCTTCCTCCACACCGGTCGTATGATTGTAGTATTGATCTCCTTCCGGGAACCACTCCCCCCCGGGGTAGACTATACTCTCTGTCGGCTCCCGAACGTAAGGCTCTCGAGGATTATTTGTCTGTAGCTCTTGACGCCGGTACCATAGTCCCCTCCTCCTCTCCCGCCGGAGCGGGGTTTTTTTTTGTCAAGAAGAAGGACGGGTCTCTGCGCCCCTGCATAGATTATCGAGGGCTGAATGACATAACAGTTAAGAATCGTTATCCGCTTCCTCTTATGTCTTCAGCCTTCGAGATCCTGCAGGGAGCCAGGTTTTTCACTAAGTTGGACCTTCGTAACGCTTACCATCTCGTGCGCATCAGGGAGGGGGACGAGTGGAAGACGGCGTTTAACACTCCGTTAGGGCACTTTGAATACCGGGTTCTTCCTTTCGGCCTCGCTAACGCTCCAGCTGTCTTTCAGGCATTAGTCAATGATGTCCTGAGAGACATGCTGAACATCTTTGTTTTCGTTTACCTTGACGATATCCTGATTTTTTTCACCGTCACTCCAGATTCATCTTCAGCACGTTCGACGTGTCCTCCAGCGCCTTTTAGAGAATTGTCTTTTTGTGAAGGCTGAGAAGTGCACTTTTCATGCCTCCTCCGTCACATTTCTCGGTTCTGTTATTTCCGCTGAAGGCATTAAGATGGATCCCGCTAAGGTCCAAGCTGTCATTGATTGGCCCGCCCCTAAGTCACGCGTCGAGCTGCAGCGCTTTCTCGGCTTCGCGAACTTCTATCGTCGTTTCATCCGTAATTTCGGTCAGGTGGCAGCTCCTCTCACAGCCCTTACTTCTGTCAAGACGTGCTTTAAGTGGTCCGTTTCCGCCCAGGGAGCTTTTGATCTCCTCAAGAATCGTTTTACATCCGCTCCTATCCTTGTTACGCCTGACGTCTCTAGACAGTTCGTTGTCGAGGTTGACGCGTCAGAGGTGGGCGTGGGAGCCATTCTTTCTCAGCGCTCCCTCTCTGACGACAAGGTCCACCCATGCGCGTATTTTTCTCATCGCCTGTCGCCGTCGGAACGTAACTATGATGTGGGAAACCGCGAACTGCTCGCCATCCGGTTAGCCCTAGGCGAATGGCGACAGTGGTTGGAGGGGGCGACCGTTCCTTTTGTCGTTTGGACTGACCATAGGAACCTTGAGTACATCCGTTCTGCCAAACGACTTAATGCGCGTCAGGCGCGTTGGGCGCTGTTTTTCGCTCGTTTCGAGTTCGTGATTTCTTATCGTCCGGGCTCTAAGAACACCAAGCCTGATGCTTTATCTCGTCTCTTCAGTTCTTCAGTAGCCTCCACTGACCCCGAGGGGATTCTCCCTGAGGGGCGTGTTGTCGGGTTGACTGTCTGGGGAATTGAGAGGCAGGTAAAGCAAGCGCTCACTCACACTCCGTCGCCGCGCGCTTGTCCTAGGAACCTTCTTTTCGTTCCCGTTCCTACTCGTCTGGCCGTTCTTCAGTGGGCTCACTCTGCCAAGTTAGCCGGCCACCCTGGCGTTCGGGGTACGCTTGCTTCCATTCGCCAGCGTTTTTGGTGGCCCACCCGGGAGCATGACACGCGTCGTTTCGTGGCTGCTTGTTCGGTCTGCGCGCAGACTAAGTCCGGTAACTCCCCTCCTGCCGGCCGTCTCAGGCCGCTTCCCATTCCCTCTCGACCGTGGTCTCACATCGCCTTAGATTTTGTCACCGGACTGCCTTCGTCAGCGGGGAAGACTGTTATTCTTACGGTTGTCGATAGGTTCTCTAAGGCGGCTCATTTCATTCCCCTTGCTAAGCTTCCTTCTGCTAAAGAGACGGCACAAATCATCATCGAGAATGTTTTCAGAATTCATGGCCTTCCGTCAGACGTCGTTTCGGACAGAGGTCCGCAATTCACGTCTCAATTTTGGAGGGAGTTTTGCCGTTTGATTGGGGCTTCCGTCAGTCTCTCTTCCGGCTTTCACCCCCAGTCTAACGGTCAAGCAGAACGGGCCAATCAGACTATTGGTCGCATCTTACGCAGTCTTTCTTTTCGCAACCCTGCGTCTTGGTCAGAACAGCTCCCCTGGGCAGAATACGCCCACAACTCGCTTCCTTCGTCTGCGACCGGGCTATCTCCTTTTCAGAGTAGCCTCGGGTACCAGCCTCCGCTGTTCTCATCTCAGTTCGCCGAGTCCAGCGTCCCCTCCGCTCAGGCTTTTGTCCAACGTTGCGAGCGCACCTGGAAGAGGGTCAGGTCTGCACTTTGCCGTTATAGGACGCAGACTGTGAGGGCTGCTAATAAGCGTAGAACTAAGAGTCCTAGATATTGTCGCGGTCAGAGAGTTTGGCTCTCCACTCAGAACCTTCCCCTTAAGACGGCTTCTCGCAAGTTGACCCCGCGGTTCATTGGTCCGTTCCGTATTTCTCGGGTCATTAATCCTGTCGCAGTTCGACTTCTTCTTCCGCGATACCTTCGTCGCGTCCACCCGGTCTTCCATGTCTCCTGTATTAAGCCCGTTCTTCGTGCCCCCGCTCGTCTTCCCCCCCCCCCCCCCATCCTTGTCGAGGGCGCACCCATCTACAGGGTCCGCAGGATTTTGGACATGCGTCCTCGGGGCCGTGGTCACCAGTACCTCGTTGATTGGGAGGGGTACGGTCCTGAGGAGAGGAGTTGGGTTCCCTCTCGGGACGTGCTGGACCGTGCGCTGATCGAGGATTTCCTCCGTTGCCGCCAGGTTTCCTCCTTGAGTGCGCCAGGAGGCGCTCGGTGAGTGGGGGGGTACTGTCATGTATTGTCATGTTGTGTCTTTCTGTCCTTTCCTTTCACCCTGTCTCCCTCTGCTGGTCGTATTAGGTTACCTTTTCTCCCCCGCTTTCCCCCAGCTGTTCCTTGTCTCCTCTTGACTACCTCGTCACCCCTTCTCCCACCTGTTCCCCTTTTCCCTCTGATTAGTCCCCTATATCTCTCTCTGTTTTTGTTCCTGTCCTTGTCGGATTCTTGTTTGTTGTGTTTCATGCCTGAGCCAGACTATCGTCATGTTTGCAGTAACCTTGTCCTGTCCTGTCGGAATCTGCCGGTCTATCTGAGCCTACCTATGTTTGGTTATTAAAGAAGCTCTGTTTAAGTTAGTTCGCTTTTGGGTCCTCATTCACTCACCGTAACAGATACAGTACCTACCTGACTCCAATACTAACACTGATACCTACCTGACTGCAATACTAACACTGATACCTACCAGACTAAAATACTAACACTGATACCTACCTGACTCCAATACTAACACTGATACCTACCAGACTCCAATACTAACACTGATACCTACCTGACTCCAATACTAACACTGATACCTACCTGACTCCAATACTAACACTGATACGTACCTGACTCCAATACTAACACTGATACCTACCTGACTCCAATACTAACACTGATACCTACCAGACTCCAATACTAACACTGATACCTACCTGACTCCAATACTAACACTGATACCTACCAGACTAAAATACTAACACTGATACCTACCTGACTCCAATACTAACACTGATACCTACCAGACTCCAATACTAACACTGATACCTACCTGACTCCAATACTAACACTGATACCTACCTGACTCCAATACTAACACTGATACCTACCTGACTCCAATACTAACACTGATACCTACCTGACTCCAATACTAACACTGATATCTACCTGACTGCAATACTAACACTGACACCTACCTGACTCCAATACTAACACTGATACCTACCTGACTCCAATACTAACACTGATACCTACCTGACTCCAATACTAACACTGATACCTACCAGACTCCAATACTAACACTGATACCTACCAGACTCCAATACTAACACTGATACAGTACCTACCAGACTCCAATACTAACACTGATACAGTACCTACCAGACTCCAATACTAACACTGATACCTACCAGACTCCAATACTAACACTGATATCTACCTGACTCCAATACTAACACTGATACCTACCAGACTCCAATACTAACACTGATACCTACCAGACTAAAATACTAACACTGATACCTAGCTGACTCCAATACTAACACTGATACCTACCTGACTCCAATACTAACACTGATACCTACCTGACTCCAATACTAACACTGATACCTACCTGACTCCAATACTAACACTGATACCTACCTGACTCCAATACTAACACTGATATCTACCAGACTCCAATACTAACACTGACACCTACCTGACTCCAATACTAACACTGATACCTACCTGACTCCAATACTAACACTGATACCTACCTGACTCCAATACTAACACTGATATCTACCAGACTCCAATACTAACACTGACACCTACCTGACTCCAATACTAACACTGATACCTACCTGACTCCAATACTAACACTGATACCTACCTGACTCCAATACTAACACTGATACCTACCAGACTTCAATACTAACACTGATACCTACCTGACTCCAATACTAACACTGATACAGTACCTACCAGACTCCAATACTAACACTGATACAGTACCTACCAGACTCCAATACTAACACTGATACCTACCTGACTCCAATACTAACACTGATACCTACCTGACTCCAATACTAACACTGATATCTACCAGACTCCAATACTAACACTGACACCTACCTGACTCCAATACTAACACTGATACCTACCTGACTCCAATACTAACACTGATACCTACCTGACTCCAATACTAACACTGATACCTACCTGACTCCAATACTAACACTGATATCTACCAGACTCCAATACTAACACTGACACCTACCTGACTCCAATACTAACACTGATACCTACCTGACTCCAATACTAACACTGATACCTACCTGACTCCAATACTAACACTGATATCTACCAGACTCCAATACTAACACTGACACCTACCTGACTCCAATACTAACACTGATACCTACCTGACTCCAATACTAACACTGATACCTACCTGACTCCAATACTAACACTGATACCTACCAGACTTCAATACTAACACTGATACAGTACCTACCAGACTCCAATACTAACACTGATACCTACCAGACTCCAATACTAACACTGATACCTACCTGACTCCAATACTAACACTGATACCTACCTGACTCCAATACTAACACTGATATCTACCTGACTCCAATACTAACACTGATACCTACCTGACTCCAATACTAAAACTGATACCTACCAGACTCCAATACTAACACTGATACCTACCTGACTCCAATACTAACACTGATATCTACCTGACTTCAATACTAACACTGATACCTACCTGACTCCAATACTAACACTGATACAGTACCTACCAGACTCCAATACTAACACTAATACAGTACCTACCAGACTCCAATACTAACACTGATACCTACCTGACTCCAATACTAACACTGATACCTACCTGACTCCAATACTAACACTGATACCTACCTGACTCCAATACTAACACTGATACCTACCTGACTCCAATACTAACACTGATACCTACCAGACTCCAATACTAACACTGATACCTACCAGACTCCAATACTAACACTGATACCTACCTGACTCCAATACTAACACTGATACCTACCTGACTCCAATACTAACACTGATACCTACCAGACTCCAATACTAACACTGATACCTACCTGACTCCAATACTAACACTGATACCTACCAGACTAAAATACTAACACTGATACCTACCTGACTCCAATACTAACACTGATACCTACCAGACTCCAATACTAACACTGATACCTACCTGACTCCAATACTAACACTGATACCTACCTGACTCCAATACTAACACTGATACCTACCTGACTCCAATACTAACACTGATACCTACCTGACTCCAATACTAACACTGATATCTACCTGACTGCAATACTAACACTGATACCTACCTGACTCCAATACTAACACTGATACCTACCTGACTCCAATACTAACACTGACACCTACCTGACTCCAATACTAACACTGATACCTACCTGACTCCAATACTAACACTGATACCTACCTGACTCCAATACTAACACTGATACCTACCAGACTCCAATACTAACACTGATACCTACCAGACTCCAATACTAACACTGATACAGTACCTACCAGACTCCAATACTAACACTGATACAGTACCTACCAGACTCCAATACTAACACTGATACCTACCAGACTCCAATACTAACACTGATATCTACCTGACTCCAATACTAACACTGATACCTACCAGACTCCAATACTAACACTGATACCTACCAGACTCCAATACTAACACTGATACCTAGCTGACTCCAATACTAACACTGATACCTACCTGACTCCAATACTAACACTGATACCTACCTGACTCCAATACTAACACTGATACCTACCTGACTCCAATACTAACACTGATACCTACCTGACTCCAATACTAACACTGATATCTACCAGACTCCAATACTAACACTGACACCTACCTGACTCCAATACTAACACTGATACCTACCTGACTCCAATACTAACACTGATACCTACCTGACTCCAATACTAACACTGATATCTACCAGACTCCAATACTAACACTGACACCTACCTGACTCCAATACTAACACTGATACCTACCTGACTCCAATACTAACACTGATACCTACCTGACTCCAATACTAACACTGATACCTACCAGACTTCAATACTAACACTGATACCTACCTGACTCCAATACTAACACTGATACAGTACCTACCAGACTCCAATACTAACACTGATACAGTACCTACCAGACTCCAATACTAACACTGATACCTACCTGACTCCAATACTAACACTGATACCTACCTGACTCCAATACTAACACTGATATCTACCAGACTCCAATACTAACACTGACACCTACCTGACTCCAATACTAACACTGATACCTACCTGACTCCAATACTAACACTGATACCTACCTGACTCCAATACTAACACTGATACCTACCTGACTCCAATACTAACACTGATGTCTACCAGACTCCAATACTAACACTGACACCTACCTGACTCCAATACTAACACTGATACCTACCTGACTCCAATACTAACACTGATACCTACCTGACTCCAATACTAACACTGATATCTACCAGACTCCAATACTAACACTGACACCTACCTGACTCCAATACTAACACTGATACCTACCTGACTCCAATACTAACACTGATACCTACCTGACTCCAATACTAACACTGATACCTACCAGACTTCAATACTAACACTGATACAGTACCTACCAGACTCCAATACTAACACTGATACCTACCAGACTCCAATACTAACACTGATACCTACCTGACTCCAATACTAACACTGATACCTACCTGACTCCAATACTAACACTGATATCTACCTGACTCCAATACTAACACTGATACCTACCTGACTCCAATACTAAAACTGATACCTACCAGACTCCAATACTAACACTGATACCTACCTGACTCCAATACTAACACTGATATCTACCTGACTTCAATACTAACACTGATACCTACCTGACTCCAATACTAACACTGATACAGTACCTACCAGACTCCAATACTAACACTAATACAGTACCTACCAGACTCCAATACTAACACTGATACCTACCTGACTCCAATACTAACACTGATACCTACCTGACTCCAATACTAACACTGATACCTACCTGACTCCAATACTAACACTGATACCTACCTGACTCCAATACTAACACTGATACCTACCAGACTCCAATACTAACACTGATACCTACCAGACTCCAATACTAACACTGATACCTACCAGACTCCAATACTAACACTGATACCTACCTGACTCCAATACTAACACTGATACCTACCTGACTCCAATACTAACACTGATACCTACCTGACTCCAATACTAACACTGATACAATACCTACCAGACTCCAATACTAACACTGATACAGTACCTACCAGACTCCAATACTAACACTGATACAGTACCTACCAGACTCCAATACTAACACTGATGCAGTACCTACCAGACTCCAATACTAACACTGATACCTACCTGACTCCAATGCTAACACTGATACCTACCAGACTCCAATACTAACACTGATACCTACCTGACTCCAATACTAACACTGATACAGTACCTACCAGACTCCAATACTAACACTGATACCTACCAGACTCCAATACTAACACTGATACCTACCTGACTCCAATACTAACACTGATACCTACCAGACTCCAATACTAACACTGATACCTACCTGACTCCAATACTAACACTGATACAGTACCTACCAGACTCCAATACTAACACTGATACCTACCAGACTCCAATACTAACACTGATACCTACCAGACTCCAATACTAACACTGATACCTACCAGACTCCAATACTAACACTGATACCTACCTGACTCCAATACTAACACTGATACCTACCAGACTCCAATACTAACACTGATACCTACCAGACTCCAATACTAACACTGATACCTACCAGACTCAAATACTAACACTGATACCTACCAGACTCCAATACTAACACTGATACCTACCAGACTCCAATACTAACACTGATACCTAGCAGACTCGACTACAGACAGACTCGACTACCGAGGCTACAAATGGATGAGTTTTGACTGTAGGAAAGTATGATACATGTTGATGGATGGATTTTACGAAAGTTACTATTTTTGAGAAGATACTTTTAAAGAGACATTGCACATTTTTGGACAACCATTTTTAAGAAATAGCAGTGTTGGAACTATTTAAAACCTAAAAGGGCTCTGTGGCTGTCCCCATAGGAAAACCCTTTTGGGTTCCATATAGAACCCTCTGTTAGGTTCCATGTTGAACCCTTTCCACAGAGGGTTCAACATGGAACCCAAAAGGGTTCTATCTGGAACCCAAAGGGGTTCGATCTAGAACACAAAAGGGTTCTATCTGGAACCCAAAGGGGTTCTATCTAGAACACAAAAGGGTTCTATCTGGAACCCAAAAGGGTTCTATCTGGAACCCAAAGGGGTTCTATCTGGAACAAAAAAGGGTTCTATCTGGAACCCAAAAGGGTTCTATCTGGAACCCAAAGGGGTTCGATCTAGAACACAAAAGGGTTCTATCTGGAACCCAAAGGGGTTCTATCTAGAACACAAAAGGGTTCTATCTGGAACCCAAAGGTGTTCTATCTGGAACACAAAAGGGTTCTATCTGGAACACAAAAGGGTTCTATCTGGAACACAAAAGGGTTCTATCTGGAACCCAAAGGGGTTCTATCTGGAACACAAAAGGGTTATCCTATGGGGACAACCAAATAAGCCTTTTCAAACCCTTTTTTCTGAGTGGACCTTTGCAAATACAGTATTGTTCATTGTGAAACTTGCCTGGTTGTCGGTCATCCTTTGTGAAATTGCTGGGGCACATATCTAACATATGTATTGTTCTGCTTCTCCCCTCCCCTGTCCCCCACTGTCCGCCCCTGTCCTCCCCTGTCCCCCCCTGTCCTCCCTTGTCTTCCCCTGTCCCCCCCTGTCCTCCCCTGTCCTCCCCTGTCCCCCCCTGTCCTCCCCTGTCTTCCCTGTCCCCCCCCTGTCCTCCCCTGTCCCCCCCTGTCCCCCCCCCCCTGTCCTCCCCTGTCCTCCCCTGTCCCCCCCCTGTCCTCCCTTCCTACATTTTTCTGGCAGTCTAAGTGGTCAGTGAGGCAGGGCCATGCTCCTCTCTCCCCCACTGAGAGAGCTCTGTTCTGGGCAGGTCTGCTCCGGTCAGTCCCTCCCTCCCTTGGTGTTACCCGGAGGTGAGCTCATCTTTGGAACAATGCCTCTATCTTGGCCCTCTGCCCTACTGTCCAAGTTACCGTCCTTATATATATATATATATATATACACACACAACCACACACAACCACAAACACACACACACACACACACACACACACACACACACACACACACACACACACACACACACACACACACACACACACACACACACACACACACACACACACACACACACACACACACACACACACACACCTCACTCTCTCACTGTCTCTATCCACTTTAAAGCACCTGGTTTTGAAAGTCTGCTTTATAAATGAATCATTCTCCTCTCCTGTGTTTACTGGAGGAGAGAGCATCTTTATCCCTCGGATATTCTCTCTCTCTCTCTTTCCCTCCTTATATCTCCCTCTCTGTCGCTCTCTAGGGAGAGAGAGAAAAGAGTCGTTGCCCAGTAGCAGCTCCTCACTGTGGTCACTCAGCTAAAACAGTGGCCAGTAGCAGCTCCTCACTGTGGTCACTCAGCTAAAACAGTGGCCAGTAGTAGCTCCTCACTGTGGTGACTCAGCTAAAACAGTGTTCAGTAGCAGCTCATCACTGTGGTCACTCAGCTAAAACAGTGGCCAGTAGCAGCTCATCACTGTGGTCACTCAGCTAAAACAGTGGCCAGTAGTAGCTCCTCACTATGGTGACTCAGCTAAAACAGTGGCCAGTAGCAGCTCATCACTGTGGTCACTCAGCTAAAACAGTGGCCAGTAGCAGCTCCTCACTATGGTCACTCAGCTAAAACAGTGGCCAGTAGCAGCTCATCACTATGGTCACTCAGCTAAAACAGTGGCCAGTAGCAGCTCCTCACTATGGTCACTCAGCTAAAACAGTGGCCAGTAGCAGCTCATCACTGTGGTCACTCAGCTAAAACAGTGGCCAGTAGCAGCTCCTCACTGTGGTCACTCAGCTAAAACAGTGGCCAGTAGCAGCTCATCACTATGGTCACTCAGCTAAAACAGTGGTCAGTAGCAGCTCATCACTGTGGTCACTCATCAGTGTGCCTCCCAAATGGTTTCCTATCGTAAGGACCGACGCTGTAGTAGAGAAGCAGGTAAGGGGAGTTGACGTTTAATTAGGAACGGACAGGCAACAGGACAGGAACAGCGTCAGAACCGGGAAACACAAAGACAGACGACAGACTGTCTCTGGTCCACTGTCTCTTGGCCTCTGTTTCTGGTCCTCTGTCTCTGTTGCAGATGGACATAATATCATTATAAACCAGAATCAGTTACAGTCTAGGGGAATTTCCCATCAGTCAGCCAATCAGTCAGCCAATCAGTCAGCCAATCAGTCAGCCAGTCAGTCAGCCAGTCAGTCAGCCAGTCAATCAGTCAGCCAATCAGTCAGCCAATCAGTCAGCCAGTCAGCCAATCAGTCAGACAGTCAGACAGCCAGTCAGTCAGTCAGCTAGTCAGACAGTCAGCTAGTCAGACAATCAGTCAGCCAGTCAGACAGCCAGTCAGCCAATCAGTGAGTCAGCCAGTCAGCCAGTCCGTCAGCCAGTCAGACAGCCAGTCAGCCAGTCAGTCAGTCAGTCAGTCAGTCTATCAGCCAGTCAGCCAGTCAGCCAGCCAGTCAGCCAGTCGGCCAGTCAGTCAGCCAGTCAGACAGTCAGTCAGACAGCCAGTCAGCCAGTCAGTCAGTCTATCAGCCAGTCAGTCAATCAGTTAGCCAGTCAGGCAGCCAATCAGTCAGCCAATCAGTCAGTCAATCAGTCAGCCAATCAGTCAGTCAGCCAGTCAGTCAGACAGTAAGTCAGTCAGCCAGTCAGTCAGACAGTAAGTCAGTCAGCCAGTCAGTCTATCAGCCAGTCAGTCAATCAGTTAGCCAGTCAGTAAGTCAGTCAGCCAGTCAGTCAGTCAGCCAGTCAGTCAGTCAGCCAGTCAGTCTATCAGCCAGTCAGTCAATCAGTTAGCCAGTCAGCCAGTCAGTAAGTCAGTCAGCCAGTCAGCCAGTCAGTCAGTCAGTCATCAGATGCTCAAAGGCTGTTTTACTGAAAAGGTCTGATACTAAACAATCACTTTGGCAAATCTTTCAGATGTAAGTGGTATATTTTGATGATTTTAAGGACAAAACTCTAAACTGATAACACGTTTAATGCCCCCTATCATATGTTCAGGACTTTTAATTGTCCATTAATTGGGGTTTCACACATATCTTTCACTCTTGAGTCATTCATGCAAATCAAAGTTTTCCATGAAATATCATGAGCGCATTTAGTTTCCTCCCCAAATGCATTAGATAATGGCTCACCAGTTAGTCATTTTAACTAGTTTAACTGTTTATTCCAATAGCAAAGAAATACAAGATACACGTTTCTGTTCTTTTTGAAGTGCTGAACAGAAACGATAGTAGATGGTAATATAATGTTCCATTCCAGTGAGCCAGTTTCACTATAACTTGACATACACATGTTTTAAATATGTTTTTATCCAATGGCAGGTTGTGTGTTGCATGTTAAAATGTGTCTTACAGTTTCATTATCCTTATAAAGTACATACGTAGGACAAATCATCAGAAATGAGGGTGTTGTAAAGCAGTAGGCCACTAGGCTACTGTACTAAACGTAGCACAGTGTTGTAAAGCAGTAGGCTACTGTACAAAACATAGCACAGTGTTGTAAAGCAGTAGGCTACTAGGCTACTGTACAAACCTAGCACAGTGTTGTAAAGCAGTAGGCTACTGTACAAAACATAGCACAGTGTTGTAAAGCAGTAGGCTACTAGGCTACTGTACAAAACATAGCACAGTGTTGTAAAGCAGTAGGCTACTAGGCTACTGTACAAACCTAGCACAGTGTTGTAAAGCAGTAGTCTACTGTACAAAACATAGCACAGTGTTGTAAAGCAGTAGGCTACTAGGCTACTGTACAAACCTAGCACAGTGTTGTAAAGCAGTAGGCTACTGTACAAAATGTAGCACAGTGTTGTAAAGCAGTAGGCTACTAGGCTACTGTACAAAACATAGCACAGTGTTGTAAAGCAGTAGGCTACTAGGCTACTGTACAAACCTAGCACAGTGTTGTAAAGCAGTAGGCTACTGTACAAAACATAGCACAGTGTTGTAAAGCAGTAGGCTACTAGGCTACTGTACAAACCTAGCACAGTGTTGTAAAGCAGTAGGCTACTGTACAAAATGTAGCACAGTGTTGTAAAGCAGTAGGCTACTAGGCTACTGTACAAAACATAGCACAGTGTTGTAAAGCAGTAGGCTACTAGGCTACTGTACAAAACATAGCACAGTGTTGTAAAGCAGTAGGCTACTAGGCTACTGTACAAACCTAGCACAGTGTTGTAAAGCAGTAGGCTACTGTACAAAATGTAGCACAGTGTTGTAAAGCAGTAGGCTACTAGGCTACTGTACAAAACATAGCACAGTGTTGTAAAGCAGTAGGCTACTAGGCTACTGTACAAAACATAGCACAGTGTTGTAAAGCAGTAGGCTACTAGGCTACTGTACAAAACATAGCACAGTGTTGTAAAGCAGTAGGCTACTAGGCTACTGTACAAAACATAGCACAGTGTTGTAAAGCAGTAAGCTACTAGGCTACTGTACAAAACATAGCACAGTGTTGTAAAGCAGTAGGCTACTAGGCTACTGTACAAAACATAGCACAGTGTTGTAAAGCAGTAGGCTACTAGGCTACTGTACAAACCTAGCACAGTGTTGTAAAGCAGTAGGCTACTGTACAAAACGTAGCACAGTGTTGTAAAGCAGTAGGCTACTAGGCTACTGTACAAAACATAGCACAGTGTTGTAAAGCAGTAGGCTACTAGGCTACTGTACAAAACATAGCACAGTGTTGTAAAGCAGTAGGCTACTGTACAAAACATAGCACAGTGTTGTAAAGCAGTAGGCTACTAGGCTACTGTACAAACCTAGCACAGTGTTGTAAAGCAGTAGGCTACTGTACAAAACGTAGCACAGTGTTGTAAAGCAGTAGGCTACTGTACAAAACGTAGCACAGTGTTGTAAAGCAGTAGGCTACTAGGCTACTGTACAAAACGTAGCACAGTGTTGTAAAGCAGTAGGCTACTAGGCTACTGTACTAAACGTAGCACAGTGTTGTAAAGCAGTAGGCTACTGTACAAAACATAGCACAGTGTTGTAAAGCAGTAGGCTACTAGGCTACTGTACAAAACGTAGCACAGTGTTGTAAAGCAGTAGGCTACTGTACAAAACATAGCACAGTGTTGTAAAGCAGTAGGCTACTAGGCTACTGTACAAAACATAGCACAGTGTTGTAAAGCAGTAGGCTACTAGGCTACTGTACAAAACATAGCACAGTGTTGTAAAGCAGTAGGCTACTAGGCTACTGTACAAAACGTAGCACAGTGTTGTAAAGCAGTAGGCTACTAGGCTACTGTACAAAACATAGCACAGTGTTGTAAAGCAGTAGGCTACTAGGCTACTGTACAAAACATAGCACAGTGTTGTAAAGCAGTAGGCTACTAGGCTACTGTACAAAACGTAGCACAGTGTTGTAAAGCAGTAGGCTACTAGGCTACTGTACAAAACATAGCACAGTGTTGTAAAGCAGTAGGCTACTAGGCTACTGTACAAAACGTAGCACAGTGTTGTAAAGCAGTAGGCTACTAGGCTACTGTACTAAACGTAGCACAGTGTTGTAAAGCAGTAGGCTACTAGGCTACTGTACAAAACATAGCACAGTGTTGTAAAGCAGTAGGCTACTAGGCTACTGTACAAAACGTAGCACAGTGTTGTAAAGCAGTAGGCTACTGTACAAAACATAGCACAGTGTTGTAAAGCAGTAGGCTACTAGGCTACTGTACAAAACGTAGCACAGTGTTGTAAAGCAGTAGGCTACTAGGCTACTGTACTAAACGTAGCACAGTGTTGTAAAGCAGTAGGCTACTAGGCTACTGTACTAAACGTAGCACAGTGTTGTAAAGCAGTAGGCTACTAGGCTACTGTACAAAACATAGCGCAGTGTTGTAAAGCAGTAGGCTACTAGGCTACTGTACAAAACATAGCGCAGTGTTGTAAAGCAGTAGGCTACTAGGCTACTGTACAAAACATAGCGCAGTGTTGTAAAGCAGTAGGCTACTAGGCTACTGTACAAAACATAGCACAGTGTTGTAAAGCAGTAGGCTACTGTACAAAACATAGCACAGTGTTGTAAAGCAGTAGGCTACTAGGCTACTGTACAAAACATAGCACAGTGTTGTAAAGCAGTAGGCTACTAGGCTACTGTACAAACCTAGCACAGTGTTGTAAAGCAGTAGGCTACTAGGCTACTGTACAAAACATAGCACAGTGTTGTAAAGCAGTAGGCTACTAGGCTACTGTACAAACCTAGCACAGTGTTGTAAAGCAGTAGGCTACTGTACAAAATGTAGCACAGTGTTGTAAAGCAGTAGGCTACTAGGCTACTGTACAAAACGTAGCACAGTGTTGTAAAGCAGTAGGCTACTAGGCTACTGTACAAAACATAGCGCAGTGTTGTAGGCCATTTATTCCACATGCAACATGGTACAAGATCACCTTTTCTACGTGACTTACGGTATCGCCTGTCTCTCTGCTTTGAAATTCGTCAGCTTACAGTGTATCAATGAAATTCAGATAACGAGTGGAATATATTGTTATATTATAACCCAGGTATTTCAGCAGTGTATTGTACACTGCACTGTCATTCCAAATGGGAGCACATTGAGAGTGACTCTTTCCACTTGGTCCTAATTGAAGTACACCGGCTGATGGAGAACGATGATGTGGTATTTACTAAAACCGTCCACAGTCCGGCTTCCTTGTTGTCCTTGTCTCATACCTGAACAGCAGTCATCCAGTGGGAAGAAGAGTTTTCTCTGTTGACTGAAACTATCTGGTCTACAATGTCATGTAGTCTGGTCTATAATGTAGTCTGGTCATAATGTAGTCTGGTCTATAATGTCATGTAGTCTGGTCTATAATGTCATGTAGTCTGGTCTATAATGTAGTCTGGTCAGGCTCTGTGTGCGCCTCTCTGCCCATTCATCACCATTTGACCTGTTGTTGTTGTTTTAGCTGATTAGCTGTTGTTGTCCTACCCGTTGTTGTCTTAGTTAACTCTCCCAATCAACACCTGTGATTACTTTATGCCTCGATGTATGTCTCTCTCATATGTCAATATGCCTTGTATACTGTTGTTCAGGTTAGTTATTATTGTTTTAGTTTACAACGGAGCCCCTAGTTCCACTCTTCATACCCCTGTTACCTCCTTTGTCCCACCTCCCACACATGCGGTGACCTCACCCATTATAACCAGCATGTCCAGAGATACAACCTCTCTCATCTTTCCTCCTCTGTATCCGCACCCCACCATACCCCTGTCTGCACATTATGCCCTGAATCTATTCCACCACGCCCAGATATCTGCTCCTTTTATTCTTTGTCCGACCATCTGCTCCTTTAATTCTTTGTCCGACTAGGCGACCAGTTTTGATAGCCTTTAGCCATACCCACATCCTACTCCTCCTCTGTTCCTCAGGTGATGTGGAGGTAAAACCAGGCCCTGCGTGTTGACTTCTGTGATCGAAAAAGCCTTGGTTTCATGCATGTTAAACATCAGAAGCCTCCTCCCTAAGTTTGTTTTACTCACTGCTTTAACTCACTGCTTTAACACACTCCACCAACCCTAATGTCCTTACGTGTCTGAATCCTGGCTTAGGAAGGCCACCAACAATTCTGAGATTTCCATACCCAACTACAACATTTTCCGTCAAGATAGAACTGCCAAAGGGGGAGGAGTTGCAATCTACTGCAATTTTAAAAATGAATCTCTCCAGAAATAAGTCTCTCACTGTTGCCGCCTGTTATCGACCCCCCCTCTGCTCCCAGCTGTGCCCTGGACACCATTTGTGAATCGATCGTCACCCATCTAGCTTCAGAGTTCGTTCTGTTGGGTGACCTAAACTGGGATATTTTTAACACCACGGCAGTCCTACAATCTAAGCTAGATGCCCTCAATCTCACACAAATCATCAAGGAACCCACCAAGTACAACCCTAAATCCGTAAACATGGGCACCCTCATAGACATTATCCTGACCAACTTGCATTCCAAATACACCTCCGCTGTTTTCAATCAGGATCTCAGCGATCACTGCCTCATTGCCTCTATCCGCTATGGGTCCGCGGTCAAACGACCACCCCTCATCACTGTCAAACGCTCCCTAAAACACTTCTGCGAGCAGGCCTTTATAATCGACCTGGCTCAGGCATCCTGGAAGGATATTGACCTCATCACGTCAGTCGAGGATGCCTGGTCGTTCTTTAAAACTAATTTCCTCACCATCTTAGATAAGCATGCCCCGTTCAAAAAATGCAGAACTAAGAACAGATATAGCCCTTGGTTCACTGCCCTTGACCAGCACAAAAACATCCTGTGGGAGACTGCAATAGCATCGAATAGTTCACGTGATATGAAATTGTTCAGGGAAGTCAGGAACCAATACACGCAGTCAGTCAGGAAAGCAAAGGCTAGCTTTTTCAAGCAGAATTTTGCATCCTGAACAAAAAGTTCTGGGACACTGTAAAGTCCATGGAGAACAAGAGCACCTCCTCCCAGCTGCCCACTGCACTGAGGCTAGGTAACACGGTCACCACCGATAAATCCATAAAAATCAAACATTTCAATAAGCATTTCTCTACGGCTGGCCTTAACTTCCTCCTGGCTACTCCAACCCTGGCCAACAGCTCCTCCCCCCCGCAGCTACTCGCCCAAGCCTCCCCCAGCTACTCGCCCAAGCCTCCCCCAGCTACTCGCCTCCCCCAGCTACTCGCCTCCCCCAGCTACTCGCCTCCCCAGCTTCTCCTTCACCCAAATCCAGATAGCAGATGTTCTGGAAGAGCTGCAAAACCTGCCGCGGTCATCCCCGTCTTCAAAGAGGGAGACACCCTGGACCCAAACTGTTACAGATCTATATCCATCCTGCCCTGCCCTGCCCAGCCTCTAGACCCAAACTGTTACAGATCTATATCCATCCTGCCCTGCCCTGCCCAGCCTCTAGACCCAAACTGTTACAGATCTATATCCATCCTGCCCTGCCCTGCCCAGCCTCTAGACCCAAACTGTTACAGATCTATATCCATCCTGCCCTGCCCAGCCCCTGGACCCAAACTGTTACAGATCTATATCCATCCTGCCCTGCCCAGCCCCTGGACCCAAACTGTTACAGATCTATATCCATCCTGCCCTGCCCTGCCCTGCCTCTAGACCCAAACTGTTACAGACCTATATCCATCCTGCCCTGCCCAGCCTCTAGACCCAAACTGTTACAGATCTATATCCATCCTGCCCTGCCCTGCCCAGCCTCTAGACCCAAACTGTTACAGACCTATATCCATCCTGCCCTGCCCTGCCCAGCCTCTAGACCCAAACTGTTACAGATCTATATCCATCCTGCCCTGCGCTGCCCAGCCTCTAGACCCAAACTGTTACAGATCTATATCCATCCTGCCCTGCCCTGCCCAGCCTCTAGACCCAAACTGTTACAGATCTATATCCATCCTGCCCTGCCCTGCCTCTAGACCCAAACTGTTACAGATCTATATCCACCCTGCCCAGCCCTGCCCTGCCTCTAGACCCAAACTGTTACAGATCTATATCCATCCTGCCCTGCCCTGCCCAGCCTCTAGACCCAAACTGTTACAGATCTATATCCATCCTGCCCTGCCCAGCCTCTAGACCCAAACTGTTACAGATCTATATCCATCCTGCCCTGCCCAGCCCCTGGACCCAAACTGTTACAGATCTATATCCATCCTGCCCTGCCCTGCCCAGCCTCTAGACCCAAACTGTTACAGATCTATATCCATCCTGCCCTGCCCAGCCTCTAGACCCAAACTGTTACAGATCTATATCCATCCTGCCCAGCCTCTAGACCCAAACTGTTACAGATCTATATCCATCCTGCCCTGCCCAGCCTCTAGACCCAAACTGTTACAGATCTATATCCATCCTGCCCTGCCCTGCCCCTAGACCTAAACTGTTACAGATCTATATCCATCCTGCCCTGCCCTGCCCAGCCTCTAGACCCAAACTGTTACTGATCTATATCCATCCTGCCCTGCCCTGCCCAGCCTCTAGACCCAAACTGTTACAGACCTATATCCATCCTGCCCTGCCCTGCCCAGCCTCTAGACCCAAACTGTTACAGATCTATATCCATCCTGCCCTGCCCTGCCCAGCCTCTAGACCCAAACTGTTACAGATCTATATCCATCCTGCCCTGCCCTGCCCAGCCTCTAGACCCAAACTGTTACAGACCTATATCCATCCTGCCCTGCCCAGCCTCTAGACCCAAACTGTTACAGATCTATATCCATCCTGCCCTGCCCTGCCCTGCCTCTAGACCCAAACTGTTACAGATCTATATCCATCCTGCCCTGCCCTGCCCAGCCTCTAGACCCAAACTGTTACAGATCTATATCCATCCTGCCCTGCCCTGCCCAGCCTCTAGACCCAAACTGTTACAGATCTATATCCATCCTGCCCTGCCCTGCCCAGCCTCTAGACCCAAACTGTTACAGATCTATATCCATCCTGCCCTGCCCAGCCCCTGGACCCAAACTGTTACAGATCTATATCCATCCTGCCCTGCCCGGCCCCTGGACCCAAACTGTTACAGATCTATATCCATCCTGCCCTGCCCTGCCTCTAGACCCAAACTGTTACAGACCTATATCCATCCTGCCCTGCCCTGCCCAGCCTCTAGACCCAAACTGTTACAGACCTATATCCATCCTGCCCTGCCCTGCCCAGCCTCTAGACCCAAACTGTTACAGATCTATATCCATCCTGCCCTGCCCTGCCCAGCCTCTAGACCCAAACTGTTACAGACCTATATCCATCCTGCCCTGCCCTGCCCAGCCTCTAGACCCAAACTGTTACAGATCTATATCCATCCTGCCCTGCCCTGCCCAGCCTGTAGACCCAAACTGTTACAGATCTATATCCATCCTGCCCTGCCCTGCCCAGCCTCTAGACCCAAACTGTTACAGACCTATATCAATCCTGCCCTGCCCTGCCCAGCCTCTAGACCCAAACTGTTACAGATCTATATCCATCCTGCCCTGCCCTGCCCAGCCTCTAGACCCAAACTGTTACAGATCTATATCCATCCTGCCCTGCCCTGCCCAGCCTCTAGACCCAAACTGTTACAGATCTATATCCATCCTGCCCTGCCCTGCCTCTAGACCCAAACTGTTACAGATCTATATCCACCCTGCCCAGCCCTGCCCTGCCTCTAGACCCAAACTGTTACAGATCTATATCCATCCTGCCCTGCCCAGCCTCTAGACCCAAACTGTTACAGATCTATATCCATCCTGCCCTGCCCTGCCCAGCCTCTAGACCCAAACTGTTACAGATCTATATCCATCCTGCCCTGTCCTGCCCAGCCTCTAGACCCAAACTGTTACAGATCTATATCCATCCTGCCCTGCCCAGCCTCTAGACCCAAACTGTTACAGATCTATATCCATCCTGCCCTGCCCAGCCCCTGGACCCAAACTGTTACAGATCTATATCCATCCTGCCCTGCCCTGCCCAGCCTCTAGACCCAAACTGTTACAGATCTATATCCATCCTGCCCTGCCCAGCCTCTAGACCCAAACTGTTACAGATCTATATCCATCCTGCCCAGCCTCTAGACCCAAACTGTTACAGATCTATATCCATCCTGCCCTGCCCAGCCTCTAGACCCAAACTGTTACAGATCTATATCCATCCTGCCCTGCCCTGCCCCTAGACCCAAACTGTTACAGATCTATATCCATCCTGCCCTGCCCTGCCCAGCCTCTAGACCCAAACTGTTACTGATCTATATCCATCCTGCCCTGCCCTGCCCAGCCTCTAGACCCAAACTGTTACAGACCTATATCCATCCTGCCCTGCCCTGCCCAGCCTCTAGACCCAAACTGTTACAGATCTATATCCATCCTGCCCTGCCCTGCCCAGCCTCTAGACCCAAACTGTTACAGATCTATATCCATCCTGCCCTGCCCTGCCCAGCCTCTAGACCCAAACTGTTACAGACCTATATCCATCCTGCCCTGCCCTGCCCAGCCTCTAGACCCAAACTGTTACAGATCTATATCCATCCTGCCCTGCCCTGCCCTGCCTCTAGACCCAAACTGTTACAGATCTATATCCATCCTGCCCTGCCCTGCCCAGCCTCTAGACCCAAACTGTTACAGATCTATATCCATCCTGCCCTGCCCTGCCCAGCCTCTAGACCCAAACTGTTACAGATCTATATCCATCCTGCCCTGCCCTGCCCAGCCTCTAGACCCAAACTGTTACAGATCTATATCCATCCTGCCCTGCCCTGCCCAGCCTCTAGACCCAAACTGTTACAGATCTATATCCATCCTGCCCTGCCCTGCCCAGCCTCTAGACCCAAACTGTTACAGATATATATCCATCCTGCCCTGCCCTGCCCAGCCTCTAGACCCAAACTGTTACAGACCTATATCCATCCTGCCCTGCCCTGCCCAGCCTCTAGACCCAAACTGTTACAGATCTATATCCATCCTGCCCTGCCCAGCCTCTAGACCCAAACTGTTACAGATCTATATCCATCCTGCCCTGCCCTGCCCAGCCTCTAGACCCAAACTGTTACAGATCTATATCCATCCTGCCCTGCCCTGCCCAGCCTCTAGACCCAAACTGTTACAGATCTATATCCATCCTGCCCTGCCCTGCCCAGCCTCTAGACCCAAACTGTTACAGATCTATATACATCCTGCCCTGCCCTGCCCAGCCTCTAGACCCAAACTGTTACAGACCTATATCCATCCTGCCCTGCCCTGCCCAGCCTCTAGACCCAAACTGTTACAGATCTATATCCATCCTGCCCTGCCCTGCCCAGCCTCTAGACCCAAACTGTTACAGATCTATATCCATCCTGCCCTGCCCTGCCCAGCCTCTAGACCCAAACTGTTACAGATCTATATCCATCCTGCCCTGCCCTGCCCAGCCTCTAGACCCAAACTGTTACAGATCTATATCCATCCTGCCCTGCCCAGCCTCTAGACCCAAACTGTTACAGATCTATATCCATCCTGCCCTGCCCAGCCTCTAGACCCAAACTGTTACAGATCTATATCCATCCTGCCCTGCCCAGCCTCTAGACCCAAACTGTTACAGATCTATATCCATCCTGCCCTGCCCAGCCTCTAGACCCAAACTGTTACAGATCTATATCCATCCTGCCCTGCCCAGCCTCTAGACCCAAACTGTTAGAGATCTATATCCATCCTGCCCTGCCCAGCCTCTAGACCCCAACTGTTACAGATCTATATCCATCCTGCCCTGCCCTGCCTCTAGACCCAAACTGTTACAGATCTATATCCATCCTGCCCTGCCCTGCCCAGCCTCTAGACCCAAACTGTTACAGATCTTTATCCATCCTGCCCTGCCCAGCCTCTAGACCCAAACTGTTACAGACCTATATCCATCCTGCCCTGCCCAGCCTCTATACCCAAACTGTTACAGATCTATATCCATCCTGCCCTGCCCTGCCTCTAGACCCAAACTGTTACAGATCTATATCCATCCTGCCCTGCCCAGCCTCTAGACCCAAACTGTTACAGATCTATATCCATCCTGCCCTGCCCTGCCCAGCCTCTAGACCCAAACTGTTACAGATCTATATCCATCCTGCCCTGCCCAGCCCAGCCCCTAGACCCAAACTGTTACAGATCTATATCCATCCTGCCCTGCCCTGCCCAGCCTCTAGACCCAAACTGTTACAGATCTATATCCATCCTGCCCTGCCCAGCCCAGCCTCTAGACCCAAACTGTTACAGATCTATATCCATCCTGCCCTGCCCTGCCCAGCCCCTAGACCCAAACTGTTACAGATCTATATCCATCCTGCCCTGCCGATCTAACATCTTCGAAAGCCAAGTTAACAAACAGATCACTGACCATTTCGAATCCCACTGTACCTTCTCCGCTGTGCAATACGGTTTCCGAGCCGGTCACGGGTGCACCTCAGCCACGCTCAAGGTACTAAACAATTTCATAACCGCCATTGATAAAAGTCAGTCTTGTGCAGCCGTCTTTATCGACCTGGCCAAGGCTTTCGATTCTGTCAATCACCTTAATCTTATCGGCAGACTCAGTAGCCTCGTTTTTCTAATGACTGCCTTGCCTGGTTCACCAACTACTTCTCAGATAGAGTTCAGGGTGTCAAATCGGAGGGCCTGTTGTCCGGACCTCTGGCAGTCTCTATGGGGGTACCACAGGGTTCAATTCTCGGGCCGACTCTTTTCTCTGTATACATCAATGATGTCGCTCTTGCTGCGGGCGATTCCCTGACCACCTCTACACAGACGACACCATTCTGTATACTTCTGGCCATTCCTTGGACACTGTGTTAACAAACCTCCAAACGAGCTTCAATGCCATACAACACTACTTCCGTGGCCTCCAACTGCTCTTAAACGCTAGTAAAACTAAATGCATGCTTTTCAACCGTTCACTGCCTGCACCCGCACGCCCGACTAGCATCACTGCTCTGGCCTGTTCTGACTTAGAATATGTGGACAACTATAAATACCTAGGTGTCTGGTTAGACTGTAAACTCTCCTTCCAGACTCATATTAAACATCTCCAATCCAAAATCAAATCTAGAATCGGCTTTCTATTTCGCAACAAAGCCTCCTTCACTCACGTCGCCAAACTTACCCTAGTAAAACTGACTATCCTACCGATCCTCGACTTCTGCGATGTCATCTACAAAATTTCTTCCAATACTCTGCTCAGCAAACTGGATGCAGTCTATCACAGTGCCACCCATTTTGTTACCAAATCACCTTATACCACCCACCACTGCGACCTGTATGCTCTAGTCGGCTGGCCCTCGCTACATATTCGTCGCCAGACCCACTGGATCTAGGTAATCTATAAGTCTATGCTAGGTAAAGCTCCGCCTTATCTCAGTTCACTGGTCACGCAACACCCACCCGTAGCACGCGCTCCAGCAGCTATATCTTACTGGACATCCCCAAAGCCAACTCCTCCTTTGGCCACCTTTCCTTTCAGTTCTCTTCTGCCAGTGACTGGAACAAATTGCAAAAATCGCGAGACTTTTATTTCCCTCACCAACTTTAAACATCAGCTATCTGAGCAGCTAACTGATCCCTGCAGCTGTACATAGTCCATCTGTAAATAGCCCACCCAATCTACCCACCTCATCACCAAATTGTTTTTATTTAATTTTCTGCTCTTTTGCACACCAGTATCTCTACTTGCACATCATCTGCTCATTTATCACTTCAGTGTTAATCTGCTAAATTGTATGCTGTATTATATTATAAAGTCTATGATATGCTGTATTATAAAGTCTATGATATATTGTATTATAAAGTCTATGATATATTGTATTATAAAGTATTAGATATATTGTATTATTAAGTATTAGATAGATTGTATTATAAAGTCTATGATATATTGTATTATAAAGTCTATGATGTATTGTATTATAAAGTATTAGATATATTGTATTATTAAGTCTATGATATATTGTATTATAAAGTCTATGATATATTGTATTATAAAGTCTATGATGTATTGTATTATAAAGTATTAGATATATTGTATTATTAAGTCTATGATATATTGTATTATAAAGTCTATGATGTATTGTATTATAAAGTATTAGATATATTGTATTATAAAGTCTATGATATGCTGTAGTATAAAGTCTATGATATATTGTATTATAAAGTATTAGATATATTGTATTATAAAGTATTAGATATATTGTATTATAAAGTATTAGATATATTGTATTATTAAGTATTAGATAGATTGTATTATAAAGTCTATGATATATTGTATTATAAAGTCTATGATATATTGTATTATAAAGTATTAGATATATTGTATTATAAAGTATTAGATATATTGTATTATAAAGTATTAGATATATTGTATTATTAAGTATTAGATAGATTGTATTATAAAGTCTATGATATATTGTATTATAAAGTCTATGATATATTGTATTATAAAGTATTAGATATATTGTATTATAAAGTCTATGATATATTGTATTATAAAGTCTATGATATATTGTATTATAAAGTCTATGATATATTGTATTATAAAGTATTAGATATATTGTATTATAAAGTATTAGATATATTGTATTATAAAGTATTAGATATATTGTATTATAAAGTATTAGATATATTGTATTATAAAGTCTATGATGTATTGTATTATAAAGTATTAGATATATTGTATTATAAAGTCTATGATATATTGTATTATAAAGTATTAGATATATTGTATTATAAAGTATTAGATATATTGTATTATAAAGTATTAGATATCTTGTATTATAAAGTCTATGATGCATTGTATTATAACGTATTAGATATATTGTATTATAAAGTATTATAAATATTGTATTATAAAGTATTAGATATATTGTATTATAAAGTATTATAAATATTGTATTATAAAGTATTAGATATATTGTATTATAAAGTATTAGATATATTGTATTATAAAGTATTAGATATATTGTATTATAAAGTCTATGATGTATTGTATTATAAAGTATTAGATATATTGTATTATAAAGTATTAGATATCTTGTATTATAAAGTATATGATGCATTGTATTATAACGTATTAGATATATTGTATTATAAAGTATTATAAATATTGTATTATAAAGTATTAGATATATTGTATTATAAAGTATTATAAATATTGTATTATAAAGTATTAGATATATTGTATTATAAAGTATTAGATATATTGTATTATAAAGTATTAGATATATTGTATTATAAAGTATTAGATATATTGTATTATAAAGTATATGATATATTGTATTATAAAGTATTAGATATATTGTATTATAAAGTATTCAATATATTGTATAATAAAGTATTACATATAAAGTATTATAAAGTATTAGATATATTGTATTATAAAAGTTTGGTTTAAGTTTTAGTTGAAGTCATCTCAGTATATTTTATGTGATGTGAAACTGTACTCATCTTTTTCTGAACAATGTTCTGTTGAGCCCTGAGGCAGGGATTTCTCATGTAGCATCCCAAGTGGCACCCTATCCCCCTATTTAGTGCACTAGAGTTTGACCTTGGCCCATAGGGCTCTGGTCAAAAGTAGTGCACTATGTAGATAACAGGGTGCCACTTGGGATGCTGCTCAGTCTCTCTGCATTATCAGCCTCTTAATGGAGAGGAGTGTAGAGTCAGATCAAAGAGAATACTGAATGATTCTGAAAAATAATATATGTTGAGAGGAGAAAAGAGAGAGAGAGAGAGACAGAGAGAGAGAGAGACAGAGAGAGAGAGAAAGAGAGAGAGAAAGAGGGGGGGAATGAGTGCAGTAGGAAGATAGGGGGAGAGAGAGAGCGAGAGAGAGCGAGACAGAGAGAGAGAGAAAGAGGGGGGGGGGAATGAGTGCAGTAGAAAGATAGGGGGAGAGAAGGGGGGGGCGAGGTGGGGAGAGGAGGGAGGGAGGGAGCAGAGTTTTTTGATAGCGGGACAGGCCTGTTATAAAGAGCATTGGATATGAGTCTCAGTCTGCTGCCTCAGGGGAAGCAGCCTGGTTTCTATGGCTAACCCTCACACACACACACACACACACACACACACACACACACACACACACACACACACACACACACACACACACACACATGCATACAGACACACACACACACACACACACACACACACACACACACACACACACACACACACACACACACACACACACACACACACACACACACACACGCACACACACACACACACACACACACGCACGCACATATGCGCACACGCACACACGCACACACACACACACACACATGAATGAGCAGCAAGAGAGAGAAAGCAAGAGAAACTAGACAGAGACACCCTCAGCACACAGGGGGACAAACACCTGCCTGCAGGGGACAGCATTCCCTCCCCCATATGCCCCCCTAGGCACAACTACGACAACATAACCAACAAAAATGGGTCACAACTCCTGCAGCTCTGTCGGACGCTGGGTATGTACATAGTCTATAGGCTTTGAGGAGACTCCTATGGTAGGTAATACCTATAGGTCTGTTACATCCTGGGTATGTACATAGTCAATAGGCTTTAAGGGGACTCCTACCGTAGGTACACCTATAGCTCATCTCTTGGCAGTAGTACTGTAGATTACTTTATCACTGACCTCAACCCAGAGTCTCTCAGAGCGTTCACAGTCAGCCCACTGACACCCCTATCAAATCACAGCAAAATCACAGTCTCCTTGAACAGAGCAATACTCAATCACGAGGCATCAAAGCCAAAGGAACTGAATAACATTAAGAAATGCTATAGTTAGAAGGAATAAAGTTTGGAAACCTACCAAAAAACAATTAGGCAACAACAAATTCAATCCCTTTTAGACAATTTCCTGGGTAAAACGTTCCGCTGTAATAGTGAAGGTGTAAACTTGGCAGTAGAAAATCTTAACAGTATATTTGACCTCTCAGCTTCCCTATCAAATCTAAAAATCTCAAATAGAAAACCAAAGAAAATGAACAACAATGACAAATGGTTTGATGAAGAATGCAAAAATCTAAGAAGGAAATTGAGAAACCTGTCCAACCAAAAACACAGAGACCCAGAAAACCTGAGTCTACGCCTTCACTATGGTGAATCACTAAAACAATACAGAAATACACTACGGAAAAAGAAGGAACAGCACGTCAGAAATCAGCTCAATGTAATTGAAGAATCTAAACTCTAAACACTTCTGGGAAAATTGGAAAACACTAAACAAACAACAACACAAAGAATTATCTATCCAAAATGGAGATGTATGGGTAAACCACTTCTCCAATCTTTTTGGCTCTATAACAAAGAATAAAGAGAAAAACATATACATGATCAAATACAAATCTTAGAATCAACTATTAAGGACTACCAGAACCCACTGGATTCTCCAATTACATTGAATGAACTACAGGACTAAATAAAAACCCTCCAACCCAAAAAGGCCTGTGGTGTTGATGGTTTCCTCAATGAAATGATCAAATATACAGACAACAAATTCCAATTGCCTATACTAAAACTCTTTAACATCATACTTAGCTCTGGCATCTTCCCCAATATTTGGAACCAAGGACTGATCACCCCAATCCACAAAAGTGGAGATAATTTTTGTTACATTTTTTTATTAATTTATTTAAAAAAATATATGTTCTACCTCCTTTTCTCCTCAATTTCGTGGTATCCAATTGTTAGTAATTACCTTCTTGTCTCATCGCTACAACTCCCGTACGGGCTCGGGAGAGACGAAGGTCGAAAGACATGCGTCCTCCGATACACAACCAACCAAGCCGCTGCTTCTTAACACAGCCCGGAAGTCAGCCGCACCAATGTGTCGGAGGAAACACTGTGCACCTGGCGACCTTGGTTAGCGTGCACTGCGCCCGACCCGCCACAGGAGTCGCTGGTGCGCGATGAGACAAGGACATCCCTACCGACCAAGATAATACCGGCCAAATCCTCCTTAACCTGGACGACACCAGGCCAATTGTGCGTCGCCACACAGACCTCCCGGTCCGACAGAGCACGAATCCAGTCTCTGGTGGTACAAAAAGTGGAGACAAAATTGACCCCAATAACTACCGTGGGATATGCGTCAACAGCAACCTTGGGAAAATCCTCTGCATTATCATTAACAGCAGACTAGTACATTTCCTCAGTGAAAACAATGTACTGATCAAATGTCAAATTGGCTTTTTACCAAATTACCGTACAACAGACCATGTATTCACCCTGCACAACCTAATGGACAACCAAAAAACCAAAACAAAGGCAAAGTCTTCTCATGCTTTGTTGATTTCAAAAAAAGCCTTAGACTCAATTTGGCATGAGGGTCTGCTATACAAATGGATGGAAAGTGGTGTTGGGGGAAAAACATACGACATTGGAAAATCCATGTACACAAACAACAAGTGTGGGGTTAAAATTGGCAAAAAACAAAACACATTTCTTCACACAGGGTCATGGGGTGAGACAGGGATGCAGCTTAAGCCCCACCCTCTTCAACATATATATCAACAAATTGGCGCGGGCACTAGAAAAGTCTGCAGCACCCGGCCTCACCCTACTAGAATCTGAAGTCAAATGTCCACTGTTTGCTGATGATCTGTTGCCTTTGTCACCAACCAATGAGGGCCTACAGCAGCACCTAGATCTAATGCACAGATTCTGCCTGACCTCGGCCCTGACAGTAAATCTCAGTAAGACCAAAATAATGGTGTTCCAAAAAAGGTCCAGTCACCAGGATCACAAATACAACTTCCATCTAGACACTGTTGTCCTAGAGCACTCAAAAAACAATACATATCTTGGCCTAAACATCAGTAACTTTCACAAAGCTGTGAACTATCTGAGAGACAAGGCAATAAGGGCATTCTATGCCATCAAAAGAAACATAAAATCTAAAATCCCAATTAGGATTTGGCTAAAAAATACTTGAATCAGTCATAGAACCCATTGCCCTTTATGGTTGTGAGGTCTGGGGTCCGCTCACCAACCAAGAATACCCAAAATGGGACAAACACCAAATTGAGACTCTGCACGCAGAATTCTGCAAAAATATCCCCCGTGTACAACGTAGAACACCAAATAATGCATGCAGAGCAGAATTAGGCCGATACCCACTAATTATTAAAATCCAGAAAAGAGCCATTAAATTCTACAACCACCTGAAAGGAAGCGATTCCCAAACCTTCCATAACAAAGCCATCACCTACAGAGAGATGAACCTGGAGAAGAGTCCCCTAAGCAAGCTGGTCCTGGGGCTCTGTTCACAAACACAAACACACCCTACAGAGCCCCAGGACAGCAGCACAATTAGACCCAACCAAATCATGAGATGTAAAGAATTAACAAAAAAACAGAGCAAACTAGAATGCTATTTGGCCCTAAACAGAGAGTATACAGCAGCAGAATACCTGACCACTGTGACTGACCCTAAACAGAGAGTACACAGTTACAGAATGCCTGACCACTGTGACTGACCCTAAACAGAGAGTATACAGTGGCAGAATACCTGACCACTGTGACTGACCCTAAACAGAGAGTATACAGTGGCAGAATACCTGACCACTGTGACTGACCCTAAACAGAGAGTACACAGTGGCAGAATACCTGACCACTGTGACTGACCCTAAACAGGGAGTACACAGTGGCAGAATACCTGACCACTGTGACTGACCCTAAACAGAGAGTATACAGTGGCAGAATACCTAACCACTGTGACTGACCCTAAACAGAGAGTATACAGTGGCAGAATACCTGACCACTGTGACTGACCCTAAACAGAGAGTGGCAGAATACCTGACCACTGTGACTGACCCTAAACAGGGAGTACACAGTGG